>NC_060124.1:491046904-491349935 GCF_021461395.2 Schistocerca americana | reverse complement strand
AATAACGCCGTGGGGTTTTTCTTACAGTCAGGAGCACCTAGCTTCTGGATATGATCCAGAATGTTAAACTCTTAAGAAAACTTTCAAGCTACCGTAAGTAGCTTATTAAGAATTTGAGAATACTCGATTTCATTATTTAGTCATGTGATTGCGAAATTGTACGCAATGTGCAGTGATGTAATTAAGGGTGTAACGAACTGACGTTATTCTGTGCTCGCTAAATCATGAACATTACATTAACTTTCATCATGGCACTTGTGTACTTCCAAAATATTTTTTGTGTGCAACTAGTTTTCCGTCGTGTGTCTTTCATTTATAATCATCATTATCATCATCACCATCATTATCAAGTATTTTTCTTATCCAGATTCAAAATTGGTATTTCCATATCTTCTATGGGCTTCGTCTACTACGCTTTCGTATGGATTAGTGACTATACATTATTTTTAGATATCTGACATAGGCCATGCTTTCAATAGGACGGCTTTCATTTTCAACCGGTACAATTTTTACACTAAATCTGAATCTTAATCTGGAACCCAATCAACTCTTGTGTATCCTAAAGTCGAGTCCGTATTCTTAGTTTATGTTTTTATATTGTTATTGTCTACAGTCCTCAGCCTGGGTTGATGCAGCTGTGCATGATGGTCTGCTCTGTCCAAGCCTTTTCGTCTCTGCTGACTGGTCACTCTCCACAATTTTAAACCCCTGCAGCCAAACTAACGGTTCCTTCTGTCTTATAAATATCATTTATCCCTAACTCGGTTCAGTACTCTTCCATTAGCTCTCCAATGTTGCCATCTAACCTACACCACTCTATACAGACCGCCTTTCGAAAGTAACGCGTGTACTAAAGTTTTAGTTGACTAGCTTTCTGACTAAAGTGGAGCCATTTTCGCTATATGAAAAGCATAATTTCGAATTTGTTTGTCTACTCTTCACAAAGATGATAACGTAAGTGATTGTGCCGGTTAGTCGATAATGTTCGTGTCAGTATCGTGAATTCTCTATCTTTCGAGATTAACATGCTTGTTTGCGCTCTGGAAGCCAGCAATAAGGAAGTACCGAAGATGGCACTGATACTGTGGAGTGACGCGCAGCAATCGAAAACGTGCCGGAAATTTGGGGCTACGGTGCAACGACGTGGACGTCCGATACGCATTCCTCGTCCAGTCCGGAGCAATTCCGTGTCCCTGGTCCCTCGTCCCTGGTCCCTACGGACAACAAAAGGAAAGCGGAGAATCCGGGAAAGAGAGGGAAATCGGGAAAAATTGTGTATAGACAAGATTAAACGCTGTTTCACGTGTCCCGCGCCATTACTCACAACGAGAGGGGGAAGGACAGACCTGGCAATATTGAAAGCAATAAATATAAAACACCACGCCGCCCCCTAGCCGCCGCGGGGCGCCCTCTCCACGGCGCGCAGTCTATATGTTCGCGAGTCACGCCAGCTGGAGTGGCACCGCTAGTCAGCGGCTGCGTGTTCGATCCTGGTCCATGACCCTCGCCACGTTCTCTCACGCCACGGCATACGCTGCAAATGCTTAAGCTGAGATTGAGACGAGCTCTCATATACAGGAATACAGTGGCTCTTGGGGTACTACATGAACACCATTCTACAAACGCTTCATTTGCGGTGCTTGCTGTCTGATTGCCTATAATACAGTCGCTTACAAGGTGATTGAGCCGTGCGTGGCTCATGTTCCCGCCATCATGTACGAGGTGCATTCAAGTTCTAAGGCCTCCGATTTTTTTTCTCCGGACTGGAAAGAGATAGAAACATGCGCATTGTTTTAAAATGAGGCCGCGTTCATTGTCAATACGTCCCAGAGATGGCAGCACCGTACGGCAGATGGAATTTGACCGCCAGTGGCGAGAATGAGAAGTGTTTTAAATACTTAAAATGGCGACGATATCCTTACTTGAACAGCGTGCAATCATTCGTTTTCTGAATTTGCGTGGTGTGAAACCAATTGAAATTGAAGGAGACATGTGGTGATGGAGTTATGGATGTGTCGAGAGTGCGTTCGTGGGTGCGACAGTTTAATGAAGGCAGAACATCGTGTGACAACAAACCGAAACAACCTCGGGCTCGCACAAGCCGGTCTGACGACATGCTCGAGAAAGTGGAGAGAATTGTTTTGGGGGATCGCCGAATGACTGTTGAACAGATCGCCTCCATAGTTGGCATTTCTGTGGGTTCTGTGCACACAATCCTGCATGACGACCTGAAAATGCGAAAAGTGTCATCCAGGTGGGTGCCACGAATGCTGACGGACGACCACATGTCTGCCCATGTGGCATGTTGCCAAGCAATGTTGACGCGCAACGACAGCATGAATGGGACTTTCTTTTCGTCGGTTGTGACAATGGATGAGACGTGGATGCCATTTTTTAATCCAGAAACAAAGCGCCAGTCAGCTCAATGGAAGCACACAGATTCACCGCCACGAAAAAAATTTCGGGTAACCGCCAGTGCTGAAAAAATGATGGTGTCCATGTTCTGGGACAGCGAGGGCGTAATCGTTACCCATTGCGTTCCAAAGGGCACTACGGTAACAGGTGCATCCTACGAAAGTGTTTTGAAGAACAAATTCCTTCCTGAACTGCAACAAAAACGTCCGGGAAGGGCTGCGCATGTGCTCTTTCACCAAGACAACGCACCCGCACATCGAGCTAACGTTACGCAACAGTTTCTTCGTGATAACAACTTTGAAGTGATTCCTCATGCTCCCTACTCACCTGACCTGGCTCCTTGTGACTTCTGACTTTTTCCAACAATGAAAGACACTCTCCGTGGCCGCACATTCACCAGCCGTGCTGCTATTGCCTCAGCGATTTTCCAGTGGTCAAAACAGACTCCTAAAGAAGCCTTCGCCGCTGCCATGGAATCATGGCGTCAGCGTTGTGAAAAATGTGTACTTCTGCAGGTCGATTACGTCGAGAAGTAACGCCAGTTTCATCGATTTCGGGTGAGTAGTTAATTAGAAAAAAAATCGGAGGCCTTAGAACTTGAATGCACCTCGTACTTCACACTTCGTTTTATCGTACTTTCACCGCACTACGTTAATTTAAATTGCTACTGTCACTGAGTTGCTTTTTGCCTGACCGTGAGCGGCGTCAGCAGAGCGTATCGATGTATATCCTCTCGTAGTATCTTTGCTTGACTGCTATGACTTCCCGGTCTATCGTAAGGCAGTTCGTCGGAGTTCGGGTCTGCCAGTCTGTTGGAACGCGTCTGGAGCGCAGTCCGGACCTGCCAGTGGGAGAGTTGTAATGCGACACTAGTGCAGTCGGGTTGGAGCTGTGAGGTCTGCGTCGACATGGCTCGCCCGACCATTGCCGCCACGCATCACTTGAGCCAGGCCACAGTCTTGGTGGATCGTCGGTCGGTCGTCCTACCGGACGATGCGTTTGGACTCGCCGATCGTTCATGAGTCGGCTGTGTGTGTATGCACTGACTCCCGATTTGTCTTCGTGCGTGCTTAGTTACTGTTGTGTATTGTTCAGGTCTTCATGCAAGTGTTGGTCAGGTGTGTGTGTGTGTGTGTGTGTGTGTGTGTGTGTGTGTGTGTGTGTGTGTGTATGTGTGGCGTGTGGTGTGTGGTGTGTGGTGTGTGTGTGTGTGTGTGTGTGTGTGTAGTGGCGTTATTTCCGCTGACGATTTTAGATGTTGTCAGCATTCTGAGGCGAGTCGGTCGGTTGTTGCGGACGAGGGAAGTTCTCGGCGCGGTGCAGTCGACTGGGTCCGCTGGCGATCCCTGCGCAGTATCGGAGTGTGTGTGGAGCTGTCCGATCGCTACGAGCTTCGCGGTTCGCCGACTCAGGACGTCAAAGTTGAGTAGTGGTTTCAGCTACCCAAGCCACGTCTATTCATGTTATGGTGGTTCGCTTCGGTGGTTTGCTGTTGGGGAGGTTTTCCGGTGAGCAACGTCGAGTGGTTCTACTGCTGAGATTTAGCCGCCATGCGGTGCAGTTAACTATTTTGGTCGACTACGATTTGAGTGCACCGGTGGAATTTTCTGTCCTGTGGCCGTTAGTATTCTGGTTACCTGCCCTGACAACTAACGTAATTTCAGTCAGCGTCATTTCCTCACCTGTTATCGCTGTCCAACATGGTGTTTAATTTTGACAGCTAATACTTATTCCATTGCGGATTATCATGTTTGCAACGTTGCCGGTCGGGCTTCTCATGTTCTGGTTGACGGGAAGCAAGTTGTTGTTTCGGTCAGGCCGTGGCTGCTTACTCTACACGAACTGTGAATCACACTTGTATCTTCAAAGTTGTATAATCCACCCTTCAGTCTGATCGAAATGTATCTTTGTTTGTATAGCGAGAAGCATATCTACAAGGAGTAGGTTGATCGTAGAGCCTCATCAGCCAGCTAGAGGTGAGTTTAGAGTTCGGTTGGCTCTCTTTGTGTACTTCTTCTTTCGCTACCCTCTGTACCGATCCGACGCTGTTTACACTGTACTGCACGCTGGAAATTTATAAAGTTCAGAAATTTTGTCCTCTGACTAGAGCTGGGATCTACCAAAACTACGGTTTGGTAGTTTTAGTATAGTTCATAAATGGCGTAGTATATCGTAGGATTATCTGTAGTGCTTCTAGCACTGGTAGGGAAAGTAACACAAATGAATGTGTGAGAGGGAAACGGGCAGCCGACGACTTCTAATTATTGTTTGTTCAAATGGCTCTGAGCACTATGGGACTTAACTTCTGAGGTCATCAGTCCCCTAGAACTTAGAACTACTTAAACCTAACTAACCTAAGGACATCACACACATCCATGCCCGAGGCTGGATTCGAACCTGCGACCGTAGCGGTCGCGCGGTTCCAAACTGTAGCGCCTAGAACCGCTCGGCCACTCTGGCCGGCAATTATTATTTGTTTTGCACGTATTAGAACCGCACATCGTTCAGTGTTACTGTATTGAGTATTTTATATCCTTATAAATTATAAATTGCTTTTTAGAAGTAAAAAAAAAAATTAATTGATCTAGTAACTCCTGGGCTTTTATGTAGCCACAGCAATAACTTTTGATACAAATAGAGTTTACACGATAAAACATACAAATATCTATATAATTATTGTCGTTATTTTCTACGCAGTAGAATATTCATCAGACCAAAGGTAAAAATTACCTGTTTCTATTGACAAGTTTGAAAATTTGCTTGTCAATAAAAGAAACGTGTTTCATATAAGCTCGACAAAGTACTGAAGCGATGTCTGCTATATTTTTGTTTCGCGTTTTTTTTAAATTCCTTTAGGAAATTTCTTTGTTGTGCCATATAATAAATCAAATGCTTTTTATTCCAGTTTTTGATGACAATATCAATTCTTTTGACGATGACCGGTTTGTCAGTAATGACCATCCTTAGATCTTTTCTACACCATGTCTTAAAGTAATAAGGCCGTAATGGTATCGTCAAAACATAAATATACTCAGCACAGCATCGTCACATAAATGTAAAATAAGGTGTAGAATAGGCTGGCCACATCGCCCACACAGTCATTTTTACAAATAAATCGATTTTTTATTCCAGTATCCTCCGTTTCATGATGAAAATCAAAAATTTTCCAATAAAAGCGGAAGTAAGCAATGACAGTTTCAGTATCGCTATAAATACTGTTTATTTTTAAGTAACAGACGAGAGGATAACTACGTAGAAAAATGTGTTCCGTAGGTAACTCAGTACGTTATACAATATATCCTCACTCAGGTTTTAGACGGATCACCATTGTCGGTGTCTAGGGAACTCTGCCAGGACACTGATCGAATACGCAAACAAAGCGATCGAAATGAGGTAACGCCTGATAAGTATGTAACACACCTAACGCGCAGGTAACAGGGTTACGATCTTAACTGACAAAGATTTTTAGGAAATCTACCGCATTCTACGGTAGCCTACGATAGATTACAACTCTACTTGTGACTGATATGAGATGTGCATTTCAAAACTGCACCTTAGTGAATGTAAGACGAGACCGTTGGTTGCTAGCGTTGCATTGGCCCAAGTTTATATTGAGCGACAGGCAGGCTTGCAGATGAGTATTGATGTGAGCAGAATCGGCTCTTTGTTCCTTTCGCCTCTCTGCGCGGAGAAGCACTGTTTAGTATCTATTTTTGCTTTAGCCATCTGCATGTATAAGTCGTTTCTCACTTTACTTTCCGTCTAGCTAAATACACAGCTCTGCAAAAATTAAGATCGAGATGTATAAAAGTAGCGTAACATATTAACGGTTCGGTGAAAATGAAGTGCTGAAGAGTGTTGCAAGAGGTGTCCCGGACTTGCACAGACAGCTGGACGTCACATGGCATAAGATCAGTGTGAAAATAGCACCAAATGGGGCTGGCCGCCCAACACCAGGCAGTTGAAGAATAGGGGAAAGATTGTGTGTGGGTGTGTGTGGATGAGTGTGTGGATGTCAATCAGCATGGAGTCACGATGCACTGTGCTGATGTTCCTCATTACCATGTGGCCCAGAGACACCAAGTACAGGACTTCATACGGAGAGGAATCAACGGGAAACTGGCTGAATGACAAAATGTGATGAGTGTAGCCCAGAGGTTTGCTACTGCTAACAGTATTTTTTCACTTACATGGGTAGCGTTCCGAACCACCGACACTGCTGTCCAAAGTAGAGGCCGTGGTCATTTACGATAAGCTACAACGGCAGATGACGGCTACATTGTCCACGAGACAACAAGAGATCCACGTCAAACATCAGGTGGAACTGCAACCATATTTAACAGGACTGCAGGGCACGGAGTCTCACGCGCCACCATGGCACGGCGATTGCATGGGGAGGCCTCCTCGCCCAACAGTTCAGGAGGTTACCTTCCATTCAGAAGGCTGTTCCACTCAGCGACTATTATATTTGCTTGTAAATAATAGATTTCAGCTAACAGTTCTCCTTTTTAAATTTTATTGGCAGATGTAGATTTCAGCTAGAAACTAGCCATTCTCAGTGCACTATCATTTTTCATCAATTCATGTAATGCCTGGCATTACATGAATGTTCATTGAACTGTGGATGAAGCCCAACCAACAGGCATTATATGAATTGATCGAAAATGATAGTGCATTAAGAATGGCTAGTTTCTAGCTGAAATCTACACCTGCCAATAAAATTTAAAAAGGGCGACTTTCTTTCTTTCGCTACTGCATTGTGCGCAGGGTCGGCAGGGTTAAGTACGGATTTGGCATAGTTAATTTTAAGGGGTGGCCAGATGCCCTTCCTGCCGCCACCCCATACCCCCCCGGGACGGAATTAGTGTACCCCAGCTGTCTGCGTCTAGTGTAAATCGCGAAATATTGTGAATGTGTTTCAAATGTCTGCGAGTCATGGAACTGAGGCGGGACGTGGGGACCAGCCCGGTATTCACCTAGCAGGATGTGGAAAACCGCCTAAAAACCAAATCCAGGCTGGCCGGCATACCGACCGTCGTCGTTAATACGCCGGGAGGATTCGATCCGGGGTCGGCGCGCCTACCTGAGTCCAGAAATCAGCGCGTTAGAGCTCTCGGCTATTCCGGCGGGTAAAATTTAAAAAGGACGACTGACAGCTGAAATCTATTATTTACAAATCCGTAAGTTGTTTTCCGTTGACACCCGCACATTGGCGGTGCATTTGCGATGGTGCCAATAGCATAGCTGCTGAACCAACGAGGAATGGGGTTCCGTCTCTTCTCATATGAGAGCAGATTCTGAGTACTGATTCTGGCTGTACGCTGATACGAGCGTGGGTGCGCGTAATGCACCCAGGAACATTGTCGATCATATGACTTCGTTGGTTTCCACAGCCACTGCCATTCTGAATAAAATAATTTTGGGTATTAGACCGCGTCATTATAAAACACAAGAGCTACTAAATTGCCGACGTTTCGACCTACTTCCTGCGTTCCTGTTTAAAGAGGACTGCAGCAAGTGAGTCACGCATCGGCAGTTTAATAGTTTTAGTGTTTTAGAATGACGCGGCCTAATACCCAAAATTATTTTATTCAAAATTGTCGATCATGATCGTTTTGGTGATCTAGCTGTTGTGGTGTGAGGAGGCGTGATGTTGCATACTCACCTCGAAATATTTGAACACGGTACACCATCTGCTCAACGTTGTGACACTCTACTCTTTCACCATCGGCGACTTTTCAGGGGTGCATTCAGCTGTGCCTTTATTTTTTATGGAAGACAATGCGCGTCCGCGTCTAACAGCGCAGATGAAGATGTCCTTGGACCGCGAGAATATTCGTAAATTGATTGCCCTACCCGTTCTCGCGACTTAAATCCCATCGAATACGTGTGGGATGCGTTGCAGAAACGTACTGCAGTATGTCCTCATGCGCCAGCGATCTTTCAACATTGTCAACCGTGATGGTGCACATGGAACACTACACCACAAGAACTGTGTACCAACCTTGCGGCCAACTTGGAAGCATGCACTGCCGTCCGTGGTGGTCACACATCCTGATAAGAACCATGCCCCCCCTCCCCCCCCCCCCCCCCCTGTAAAGTCCGGGGAACCATCATAAATCACGGTGACTTCACTGTAAGTATTGTCTTTGAATAAAGGTGTCGTATCTTATCGCCTCACTGCGTTTGTTACCTTACGTACTATGCTGCAGCAGTTCCTTCTATTTATGGCCCAAATTTCCTTGGCAGTGACACATCAGGCGAATGTTACTTTCGTCCTTGAGTTTTGCACACCAGTGTAATACTTCCAGAATTTGGAAGCATATGGTGTTAAGTTCGTGCTTTTGTAAATTTGCGGCCTTGCACGACCAGGGTGTCCATAGGGGAGCATTGATATTTAATTTTGTTTTTCTGAATAACAAGTTAATTTGAAATCTCTCGTAACTTATTTTTCTCCTGTAGTCTGAGACGCCCTGCTAAACCCGCAGGGCAGGACAAGTAGTAGGAATTGTGGAAGGGGTTGTCCAAACTTTACAGCGCAACTCCTAAGCTTGACTATCGACAGAAAACGTCTTTAATTCTAAAACGACTGCCGGCCGAGGTGGCCGAGTTGTTCTAGGCGCTACAGTCTGGAACCGCGCGACCACTACGGTCGCAGGTTCGAATCCTGCCTCGGGCATGGATGTTTGTGATGTCCTTAGGTTAGTTAGGTTTAAGTAGTTCTAAGTTCTAGGGCACTGATGACCTCAGATGTTAAGTCCCAAGTAAGTACGCTGTTTAGGTTTTTATATTGATAACGCCATGTAGCGTTCTGTATGAAAATCACTGGCTGTGCTGTGTGCAGTCTGAGGCTGGTCGGCATTGTTGCAATAGTCGCTATTGTAGCGTTGGGCAATTGGCTGTTAACAGCGCGTAGAGTTGCGCAGTTGGAGGTGAGCCGCCAGCAGTGGTGGATGTGGGGAGAGAGATGGCGGAATTTTGAGAGCGGATGATCTGGACGTGTGTCCATCAGAAACAGTACATTTGTAAGAATGTGTGTCATGAACTGCTATATATATTATGACTTTTGAACACTATTAAGGTAAATACATTGTTTGTTCTCCATCAAAATCTTTCATTTGCTAACTATGCCTATCAGTAGTTAGTGCCTTCAGTAGTTAGAATCTTTTATTTAGCTGGCAGTAGTGGCGCTCGCTGTATTGCAGTAGTTCGAGTAATGAAGATTTTTGTGAGGTAAGTGATTTGTGAAAGGTATAGGTTAACGTTAGTCAGGGCCATTTTTTAGTGATCATTGAAAGTCAGATTGCGTTGCGCTAAAAAATATTGTGTGTCAGTTTAAGCACAGTCATGTATAATTTTTCTAAGGGGGCGTTTCACCCATAGTGCTCAGAGCCATTTGAACGATTTGAACCATTCTAAAACGGCTGAAAGTCCATGAATTAAATACAACTGCTATAAATATTTTCCTTTTTGGAGACAGGAGGATCTATGCTTTAACCTTAAATAGTATTTAAGGCCAAGCGATGTAAGAATTGGCTAGTCAGATAGATTAAGTTTTTTTAAAAGTGGCTGAAGGCCGATGAATTTAAAACAACATAACTACAACACCCTTTCAATAGGCAGAAGGCCCAAGCTTTATGGCCAATAAGAAAGGCAGGATGCCCAAAGCTTTTAACCTTAAATAGTATTTAAGCCCAAGTGATGTAAGACTTGATAAGTAAGAATCCCAAATTTTAAAGCAGCTGAAGGCCCATCATTTTAAGAACAATACAACTACGATAAATTTACAACAGGCAGAAGGCCCACAGCTTTATCTTGAGAGAATGTAAAATTTGATAAGTAAGATCCTTAAAACTTAAAGCGGCTGAAGGCCGATGCTTTTAAAACAATACACTACAATATATTTTCAACAGGCAGAAGGTCCAAGCCTTATCTTCAGACAATGTAAGACTTTCCCAATTTAGAAAAACTTACTTTTAAAACGGCTGAAGTCCTTTGATTTTAAAGACACAATTACAAAAATACAAATTCCAACCATCGGCTATAAGCCATCAAAAATACACAATTAAATGCCAACAAGAAAGGCAGTATAGGCAAGAAGTTTCCAGGGGGCTCGGTCTGCCCTCGCAATCTTAACGTTCGCGTAGGTGAGACAAGAAGTCGGCCCAACTGTACTCGTTCCGCCGGCAACACAACCAAGAGGCCGTCAGGGAGCCACCGACAAGACGACTTGCTATCCACCGACCAGTATACGAGAATTCCAAAGCCAAAACGTTACAGACATAGACGCCCACAACCAAAAATACATTAAGCTCTCAAAAACTACACACCACGTTGGACAGCAACAACAGGTGAGGAAAGCACACTGCCTACGTCAGCAACCAGGGCAAGTAACCAGAACACTAACGACTACAAGGCAGAAAATTCCGCTGGTGCACTTGAATTTCAAACCGACAAATATAGTTAATTCCACCACACGGCAGCTAAATCTTCACCAACTGGAACACTCGCTGTTGCTCCCAGGAATACCGCTAACAGCGAACCACCAACCAAGGGGACAACGTGAACAGACGTGGCTTCGGTAATTAAATCACAACTCAACTGTCACGTTCTGGGTCGGTGAGCCACGAACCTCGTAGCACTAGGAACAGCCCCCACACACTCAGACACTGCACAGAGACCGCCATTGGGCCCGGCTCACTGCGCCGCGTGGAGACTTGCTTGCTAATCCGCTCCAACCGACCGACTCGCTGCACACCGCCAAGCCGGAACTATAAGCACCAGACCAAAGATGGTATACGGTGCAAATATCGATATACACCACTGCTGCCACACGTAGAAATAGGAAGAATCATGGCATAACCACAATAACCGCGGGAAACCAAACGCAGAGTAACAGCTAAGTTTTAAAGCAACACATAAGCCAGGGTCAGCACGGCTCATAGTCTTTTCTCAATCTAATGTTTTTATGCTCATTTCTCAGTTGCACATGTGCTCGTCTAGCGTTTGTTGAGGTCAGTAGCAGGTACGACCACAGCTTACTGAAAATGATGGCACTATACCTGCCTTCAGAGGGAAAAGTATTTCTTTTATGCATGCAATTTTTCGGCAAATGCTGTTCGTCTAAGTTGCAGAGAACTTTAACACACGTGTTGCAGTGATGAGTGCATCAAGATTTTGCATTTTTGTGACTCGCGGTGCTTGACATGGACTACTGGGTCATACTGAGTGTAGTCACATCAGCATTTCATGCGCAGTTTCTATAAGAAGAGACACATGTACAGATCCAGTTGTAATAAGGCGGTTGAAGCTACTTGTTGTGATGTGGTTTCGTTTAACTCGTGTTCAAGACCGTTTGCATATTCAGTTGTGGTATCAAAGCTCGCGTACTGCATTATATTTCATTAACAACAGTCCGACTGCTTTGTTGTTCACACGTGGGTCATATTTTATACAAAGGATAATATTTTAAGACATTAATACCGGAGTCATAATTGTTATGCACTCTTAGGGAAACTAGCATTTAGTAGCTGACCATCAGAATGAAACAGTGAAAACATTAAAAATTTCTGTCGCTGTTGACCTCCATTAGCTCCATTCACAAAGCAAAGAGGACCCACTCTTTAGACGAATGGTCAGAAGTCACTTCCATGCTTCGTGTCCCTGACGAATAAGGAAGCTTAACGCACTGAGTTGGCTGTTTAGTAAGGACTGAAGAGTCAGATCGTTCACTTGAGTGGTACCTGGATTCGACCTAAGAACGTTTGGAGTCGGTTCTGCTGGTTAGTGTGGTTCCTTGTGGTAAACGACACTATGTACTGGCTTCCAGCATAAGTGTTCCCGCATCATTTACACTATACGCAAATGGGAATAATACGAAGAAAAAGCACACTTTAAAAGCCATTAATTAGAACACATCTTTAATTTACGTTATCTTTACGCGAGTTATTAGTCATTGGTTTGGTGCAAAGACACGGCTTAGTGAACGGGTTTAGCCTGCTAGGAATGTCAGTCTTTGGCTTCGTGGTGCAAGCACATCTATACTTCACGCTATAATTTATAAGCGGTATCTGACTGACCAATCCTATCGTAAGGGAGGGGGGGTGTTATCTTACTTTGACCTGTGGTACCGCTCTGTATTACATGAGACATCCTAAGCCGGGGTATCTTAATTTTGTCCTTAGTTACAGTTGATAATAAAATAAGTCTAAGCAGCTGTCGACGCTTGCAAGGTGTTTTATTCTGATTGTACCATGCTCTGTCATTAGTCAATCGAAAACAAGGGCTGGGAAATCCTTCTTAAGCTACCATACTGGGAAAGATTTCACTCGCCGTAGTTCGCCTCGGGGGGCGGATAAATCGTTCACTGCACGTGGAAGAGTCGTAATGGATACTGATACAACAAAATAAAACATTTAAGACTTACAATTTCTGATTTATTTGACCAGGGAAAAGCAAACGAACGTAATGGATACGCAAAGACGCGGCACGACCATGCAGTTACGAATCATTTCTCTCTCATTCAGTGGACATTTTGTTTTCTTGATTACTGCCATCACACACGTACTCTGAAAAGGCAAATGGAAGTGGAATTATTTTAAACGACAATTATCCTGTATTTAGAAATGCAGTTACTTATTACAAAACTTAATAACACATTGAACAAATGGAAAACATAAACCATACGTTAGTCCCATATGTATACGCTAGGGAGGAGTGAATATCGTCAGTTTACATGGGAATTCAGCACAAAAGCCTCTTTATGCACTGGGGATAATGATCTACTTCAGGATGGTTTTTACGGACACGCGCACACATAGGGAGCCGAGAAATTACCAAGAGGGGAATACCCTTGATTCCAGACTGCGATAAATTATAGGGAGCCGCAATTTATTCACGTATTATGATGTGTACTGGTACTTGCTAAACCAGTGGGCTTGAGGTCTCTCCCGTTATGGGGGTTACTGTTAAATTTGGAGTGGCCTACGACCACATGGCATCCGACACCATATTAAGAAAGATCACAGATTTACCCAAAACTGTATCTAGACAAAAGAAATTCATGTTTCGCCCTTCTAGCTACAGTGGGGAAAGAATTAGTGCAAAACTAATCACGTATTTCATAAGGCGTCAACGTGAACGCTTAGAAGGCCACGAAACAACTTCATCACATGAGCTTATGTAACACACAAAATAATTTAAACTTGACATAAAAGAAAGACGTTAATACAAATAAAGTCAATCACTCCGCCCCCTGATCGTGCTGTTAGCAACTGGTTAAAATGCGACCTACCTTACACTGAGATGAAAAAGTAATGGCATACCGATACAGACACATACAGATGACTCATTTGTACTCTGGTGATCCATGTGGAAAGCTTGCCAGGGTGATTGTGGACAGACGACGGAAATCGACAGACTTTGAACGCGGAATAGTAGTAGGACCTACAGGCAAGGGGCACTCCATTTCGCAAATCGTTAGGGAATCCAGTATTCCAAGATCCATAGTATCATGAGTGCGTCGAGGATACTACGTTTCCGGCGTTACCTCTCACAACGGACAACTCAGCGGCAGATGGCCTTCACTTAACGTCCCAGACTGGCGGCGTTTGCATAGTTACCAGTGCTAACAAAGTTCTGAATTCATGCTTTCTACACTCATGCTCATAAATTAAGGATATTGCTGATACATGGTGAAACAAGGCTCTGGTGCGCGGTGGTATGACCATGCGGTGCATTTGACCTGCGGTCGTCGCACGGTGGCACTGGCAGCAGTCCACATACGCAGAGCTGTGTTGGTGCATGTCAGAGTACGGTGCAGCGAGTAAGTGTGCAGACGTTTTCAGACGTGCTAATGGTGACTGTGTGTTGAAAATGGCTCAAAGAACATATATCGATGACGTTATGAGGGGTGGAATACTTGGGCGGCTGGAGACTGTTCAAACACAGCAGGTCGTAGCACGGGCCCTCCGTGTGCCACAAAGTGTGGTCAAAAGATTATGGCAACGATTCCAGCAGGAAACGTGTCCAGGCGCTACAGTACGGGACGTCCACAGTGTACAACACCACAAGAAGACCAATATCTCACCATCAGTGCCCGCAGACGGCCACGGAGTACTGCAGGTAGCCTTGCTCGGGGCCTTACCGCAGCCAGTGGAACAGTTGTCTCCACACACACAGTCTACAGACGACTGAACAGGCGTGGTTTATTCGCCCGGAGACCTGCAAGGTGCATTCCACTGACCCCTGGTCACAGGAGAGCCCGTAAGGCCTGGTGTCAAGAATACAGTACATGGTCATTGGAACAGTGGTCCCAGGTTATGTTCACGGACGAGTCCAGGTATAGTCTGAACAGTGATTCTCACCGGGTTTTCATCTGGCGTGAACCAGGAACCAGATACCAACCCCTTAATGTCCTTGAAAGGGACCTGTATGGAGGTGGTTTGATGGTATGGGGTGCGATTATGATTGGTGCACGTACACTCCTGCATGTCTTTGATAGAGGAACTGTAACAGGTCAGGTGTATCGGGACGTCATTTTGCACCAGTATGTCCGCCTTTTCAGGGCTGCAGTGGGTCCAACCTTTCCCCTGATGGATGATAACGCACGGCCCCACTGAGCTGCCATCGTGGAGGAGTACCTCGAAACAGAAGATATCAGGCGAATGGATTGACCAGCCTGTTCTCCAGACCTAAACCCCATCGAGCACGTCTGGGATGCTCTCAGTCGGCGTATAGCTGCACGTCTTCAAACCGCTACAACACTTAAGCAGCTCCGACAGGCACAGGTGCAAGAATGGGAGGCTATACCCCTGCATCTGCTCGGCCACCTGATGCAGAGTATACCAACCCGTTCGGCGGCCTATGTACGTGAGTATGGTGATCATGTCCCATATTGATGTCGAGGTACATGCGCAGGAAACAGTGGCATTTTGTAGCACATGTGTTTCGGGACAGTTTTCTCAATTTATCACTAATACCGTGGACTTACAGATATGTGTCGCGTGTGCTCCCTATGTGCCTATGCTATTAGCGCCATTCTTGTGTGGCACCACATTCTGCAATTATCCTTAATTTATGAGCATGGGTGCATTAGGCGTGCCTACCTACGATCTTCACCATCCTTCACCATCGCATGCAACTGCATTATCATCTCGTTTTGTAACAGATTTATTTGACTGAATTGTTTTCTCGCTATTCGGCTTCCTTCTCTCACTATAATACGTCTCAGTTTTGAACTCCCCATCAACAATTAGTTTCCACCCTTGGTTCCTCTGAACTCATCTTCATTTACTACTGATTTCAGAATATCAGATAAATCCATTCGTTTATTTCACTACTCTGTCGATCTAATCAACACACATGTACAAGTCGCCATAAAAATAGGACAATAACAAGATCATCATAGCGCAATAAAGCAACACCAAGACGACACAAATGACAGAAAATGAAACTTAAGAACTCACAATTAAAACAGTACTTGAAATGATAGCAACGTACAGACAACATACAGAACACTCATGCACTGTATTCGTTAGCCTACCGCTAACTACTTGCAATGCCATACCGCTACTGAACGTTAATACTGAACAGATTCTTTAATTTATAGAAACAACGTTTCAAGCAGTAAGATACGGGCATTTAAAACAAAATATTGAGCAATGGACAGATAATGACCATACGTGCCCCACGTTCGGAATATTTGCAGTGCGAGATTTGCATATTACATGAAAATGACTAAGAGCGCTAGCAGGAAGAATTAAAGGTTGGTCATAAATACTGTATTTATTAGTAGAATCAAAGAACCTTTGGACCTCATATTAGGGTAAGTCAATTATTATCCACAATTTAGTTACATTTTTGTTTATTTTGGTAGTACTGTCGTTTTACGTTGATAACACATGTTTTGTTTACTTGTTGTTACATCTTTGCAATCTTCAAGCTGCTAGGTTAGTTTCGCTATCGCTGCCGTGCTGTTAATCATGGCTGCTCCGCTGCCTATTTGCACCAAAGAAGAGCAACGTTCAGTGTTCCGTTTTTTGTGGTCGGAAGGCGTATCAGGGGCCGACATTCATCGAAGACTTTCGGTAGAGTACGGGAACAGTGTTTTGCCACAGCGGAGTGTCTAGCAATGGGTTGAAAAATTCTCCGCGCAAGAGAAAGTTCAGTACCCAATCGCCTGCAGGAAAAATGAATCTTACGGTTTTTTTGGGACGCACAAGGTCCAGTACTGGAACATTATGGGGAAAGGGGCACCACAATAAACAGTGTACATTACAGTGAGATGCTTACTGCCAGGCTAAAGCCTGCTCTTCGAAGCAAACGCCGAGGATTGTTGTCAAAAGGTGTTGTGTTGTTGTACGACAGTGCCCGTTCGCATACTGCTCCCCACTGCTGAAACGCTCCACAAACTCAAATTTGAAGTACTGCATTATCCTTCATATAGTCCCGATCCTGCCCCTTCTGACTGTCACTTGTTTGGTCCACTCAGACAGGTATTAAGGGGCCGTCGATTTGCCTCGGACGAAGCAGTGAAAGGAGCAGTGCGTTCTTGGCTCGCAGCTCAAGCGAGAACCTTCTTTTACGAGGGCATCAGGAAGCTTGTACAATGATGGACCAAGTGCGTTGAAACACAAGGAGACTATGTCGAAAAATGATGTTCTTGTATGATTCCTATTTGATTACAATAATATTTTGTAACTACTTTGCAGAAAATAATTCACTTACACACGTATGATTAAATGAATTTACAAATTATATTTGTTTATAAGAAAATAAAATACACTCCTGGAAATGGAAAAAAGAACACATTGACACCGGTGTGTCAGACCCACCATACTTGCTCCGGACACTGCGAGAGGGCTGTACAAGCAATGATCACACGCACGGCACAGCGGACACACCAGGAACCGCGGTGTTGGCCGTCGAATGGCGCTAGCTGCGCAGCATTTGTGCACCGCCGCCGTCAGTGTCAGCCAGTTTGCCGTGGCATACGGAGCTCCATCGCAGTCTTTAACACTGGTAGCATGCCGCGACAGCGTGGACGTGAACCGTATGTGCAGTTGACGGACTTTGAGCGAGGGCGTATAGTGGGCATGCGGGAGGCCGGGTGGACGTACCGCCGAATTGCTCAACACGTGGGGCGTGAGGTCTCCACAGTACATCGATGTTGTCGCCAGTGGTCGGCGGAAGGTGCACGTGCCCGTCGACCTGGGACCGGACCGCAGCGACGCACGGATGCACGCCAAGACCGTAGGATCCTACGCAGTGCCGTAGGGGACCGCACCGCCGCTTCCCAGCAAATTAGGGACACTGTTGCTCCTGGCGTATCGGCGAGGACCATTCGCAACCGTCTCCATGAAGCTGGGCTACGGTCCCGCACACCGTTAGGCCGTCTTCCGCTCACGCCCCAACATCGTGCAGCCCGCCTCCAGTGGTGTCGCGACAGGCGTGAATGGAGGGACGAATGGAGACGTGTCGTCTTCAGCGATGAGAGTCGCTTCTGCCTTGGTGCCAATGATGGTCGTATGCGTGTTTGGCGCCGTGCAGGTGAGCGCTACAATCAGGACTGCATACGACCGAGGCACACAGGGCCAACACCCGGCATCATGGTGTGGGGAGCGATCTCCTACACTGGCCGTACACCACTGGTGATCGTCGAGGGGACACTGAATAGTGCACGGTCCATCCAAACCGTCATCGAACCCATCGTTCTACCATTCCTAGACCGGCAAGGGAACTTGCTGTTCCAACAGGACAATGCACGTCCGCATGTATCCCGTGCCACCCAACGTGCTCTAGAAGGTGTAAGTCAACTACCCTGGCCAGCAAGGTCTCCGGATCTGTCCCCCATTGAGCATGTTTGGGACTGGATGAAGCGTCGTCTCACGCGGTCTGCACGTCCAGCACGAACGCTGGTCGAACTGAGGCGCCAGGTGGAAATGGCATGGCAAGCCGTTCCACAGGACTACATCCAGCATCTCTACGATCGTCTCCATGGGAGAATAGCAGCCTGCATTGCTGCGAAAGGTGGATATACACTGTACTAGTGCCGACATTGTGCATGCTCTGTTGCCTGTGTCTATGTGCCTGTGGTTCTGTCAGTGTGATCATGTGATGTATCTGACCCCAGGAATGTGTCAATAAAGTTTCCCCTTCCTGGGACAATGAATTCACGGTGTTCTTATTTCAATTTCCAGGAGTGTAATAATTTACCCACTACCAATTACAAAATTCTGAATCATTATCAGGGTGTTTAGATTGTGGTTGTTATGAGAGAAACGAAACCGGCAGGCGGACTTAAAGGAGAGGGTAGCGCCCTGGCAGTGTTTCAGTAGCGACCTGTACCTAGGCAGTTGAGGCAAGTTCAGATTGCGACCAGAGCAGCGAGTCCGGAATTGACGGGTGGCGCAGAGTGCTTTGCAACCACGTGACGCGTTAAAATGAACAGTCGAGATCACAATATTATTTCTTTATTGACCAGTTTCGGCTTACATACAAGCCATATTCAGAATTTCTTGTCCCCCTATGGCTGGTGGTGACGGCTCCTCGGATTTCTCGTGATACCACGTGTACGATCGTGGTACCACGAGAAATTGGAGGGCTCGTCACCACCAACCATAGGGGGACAAGAAACTCTGAACATGGCTTATATACAAGCCGAAACCGGTCGATAAAGAAGTATTATTGCGATCTCGACTGTCCATTTTAACGTAAATATAATATCAGGTCGCTGCTCTCTGTAGAATATGTCGTCAAAATATGTGAAACAGGTGTCATCTCTCGCACGTCAGCAAGAGGTCTCCCATTTTTTCCACCTGCACGACACATGTCTTCTCTCCCAGATCGATCGTAAGTGTCCCTCCAAGGCGATCCCCTTGACACCTGCAGAGCTGTGTCCATGGATGTGGCCAGGAATTCGATTGGCTGATTCATACTCTACGTCTGAAAAAACACATTATCATTCACAATCATTGTTAAATATTTTTGTACCACCCACAATTTCCATACTCTCATAGTAAGGAGGGAGACAGAGCGAGGTGGCGCAGTGGTTAGCACACTGGACTCGCATTCGGGAGGACGACGGTTCAATCCCGTCTCCGGCCATCCTGATCTAGGTTTTCGGTGATTTCCCTAAATCGCTTCAGGCAAATGCGGGGATGGTTCCTTTGAAAGGGCGCGGCCGATTTCCTTCCCCATCCGTCCCTCCCCCGAGCTTGCGCTCCGTCTCTCATGACCTCGTTGTCGACGGGACGTTAAACACTAATCTTCTCTTCCAGTAAGGAGGGAGCACCATAAGGAGACCTTACTGTAGCTAGAACTCCTTCACTGGGTAAGTTAAATGTCGCCAGTTAAGAATAGTTTCCTGTATCCTGTCCATTTATCATCTTCATCTCCTCCTCTGCCAAAATCTTCCACTTACATACGTTTTTTCCCCATACTCTTCTCGGCAGGAGAGCATATTTGGCAGCTAAAAAAGGCATTCGCAGCAAGGATTCTTTCCCTTAGCAGACTGAATATTCTCATTTCACAGTAGCATCTCACATCTTGCAGAGGAACCCGTTGTCCCTTTGTCTGACACTGCAAACGCCTCACTTTCCAGCTTGAAAAGGTGTTTCACTCTGCTCTTGTGCACTCTTCTCAAGAGTACAGGTAAACGATATGGCGGACGATATCCTCGATATCCCGGCAGGCGTGTGGGAGTGGGGCGGGAGGGGGGGGGGGGGTCCGTCTGTTGCCTGCCTGCCTCCTATATAGGTGGGGATGGGTTGTGAAGCTGCTCTCCTCAGACCCACTACAGCATGTTGCAATTTGTGTAAGTCAGGTAAATGGTTCATGGCCCTCTAAATATTTAAATTTAGTGTATAAATTGTGTTACATAACTGCACTGTACAACAAATTAGTGACAACAAGACAACTGACTTCGTCTGTTGTGAGAACAAAAGGGAATGGTATAGCGAGTTTGTTTGTCCTGATCGTGTCTGTCTTGTTATAAATTCATTTCTTAAGTTGATTCTATTTACGTATCGTTGTATTGAAGCAAAAATATCAAAGATATTAGACTAATCCTAACCATCTGTGGTACTGTGAAGATACACACGACTTACATACGCAATCTGTAGAAAGTAGCAATCACGTATTTGATGGCAGTGAATTTGCTGATCCAATGATAGGTGATATACAGTTTTCAGCTAGTGAAATGGAATTGCAACCTAAAGGCGACGAATTAATTCCTTAAACTAGCGACACTGTAGATCTGTTAGTGGAATTATTTAAGGGAACAGAAGCAATGATGAAAGCAAATTTGAAAACAAATTTTGATAGTTTATCATCAAAACGCGATGGCTTAAAGCCCAAACTGAAAAATATGCAGTCCAAACAGGTCGCATTTAAGTCCAAACCGAACGCCGTTCATGTTGGCAAAAAAGGTTAATGGGTGAAATGGGTTTGGTACAGTCGGAACAGTCTATCTTAAGAGAAACTGTTCAGCAACTAACAGAAAAGGAAAACAACTTAGCCACTGAAGAGGAAGAAAATTTGAAAGAACGTTTTGATGCACAGATCCAGAAATTTTCAAATGATTTTACACAGAGCATAAATGAAAATGACACGCATACAATGAAAGATGGACTATGAATAAAAAGGTGTTATACACAAGCTAGTGTTGAAGGGTGACTGGAATGTGATACTTGAGGACAACTGATTCAATGCGAGTTTTATCAGGTTAAAAGTATACAAAGTAAAGGCCTCCCTGAGTTATGAGAGCAGAAGAGTTTCAAGAGTTTTTATAGCTTTAAGGACTGAAGAATTTCTGTTTTGCATGAAGAAGGATAATACTTGCAGAATTCCCAAGGCCTCGTAAGTCACAACTAGTTCCATTATAAGCAACCACTTTGTGAGACATTTTAGCAGTCGATCAACTTTAGATCTCTGACGTATTGCCTGAAAATAATCATGACTCAGTTTTTGAGAAAGATGGACAAGAGAACTGTGACTTTCAAGAAAGGTTCGAACAACATCAGATGACGAAGCAACCCAACTTATGTGAAGTACTTGGCCAAGTTCTAATAGCTGAGAGAACAATTCTTGTGAAACATCCTATAAGAGCATCCGATTTTTGAGACTTTGAGAAAACGCAGAATGTAAGGTATCTAAAAAAGTCTGTATGTGGTACACATCTAACACAGCATTCATAACATGAACAGCTAGTTTCATTTTGTATTTCATACCGTGCAAATGATTACACAGTAGAGCAGCTACGCCTTTATAAGATGTAAGAATTGTTGATGCACACTCTGTTGCGCTACCTGCGAGGTAGTTTTTTAGTACATTGTATTTAATGTGTGCTTTTCAGGAGCTGCTAACAGTATACTGCAAGGAACTGCTCCTGTCCCACTTTCTGATTCCACAATATCGAAAACAATAATTACAAGAAATACCCTCAAAGGGTATATATGCGTTGTATGTGTTACTTATGTACATTGTTGAACAGGTTTCATTGGAAATCGTTGTACTTTAGTCCATTATGGCACTCAAGTTCGTGTCCGATTCTATAAGGAAGTGAAAAAGATTCTTTTTAATTTCTTCTCGTATAAACATAATGATATTTCGGCATGCACACTACAAACCGATAAAACATTAAACGCTTTTAGTTCTATTATTGCAGTTTTAGATTTTAATGGTAAGTACAATGTAACTCGTACATATACAGATCTGTACATCAAAGCAGTTGTTATTACATTTTCTTGGTGTTGCTTCCCGCATAACGTTTCATTTTCACACGGATTTTTCTGTAATTTGCTTTTCTTTGCTACGTATGATTTCACGCATTTCGTGTCTGATTGCACTTTGCATGATCATCAAGTCTAGCATTTAGTTTTTTGGCAGGATTAGCAGAAACATCAGGTAAAAACACGTTGTCCGTGCGTTCACATTCCGTATTTTCCACCAACTCTGAACAAAATGTGCATAGTACCAAGTTTTTTTTTCGTTTCCAGACAGCCACTTCTTAATTTTTTGTCAGTTTTGAAAACGTGATAAAGCAACACAGTTTTCCTGTATAATTTCAAGCTTACATTCTTACATTGATACTTTCACTCTCTTCATTCCCCGAAGATTCACTGTGTTTCTCTATATCACCACCACCATTACCGTTTTGTTTTTTAGCTGCAACGTCTGTTTTAACTCTGTTAGCACCACTTTAGCATCCTGTCTGTCTGTGTTTGCACACGTTCTCCGTAACGCACTCTCTTAAGGACGCTACTTGCCTTGCAAGTTTGTAATTATTGGATGTCGGGGCTTATAATAAAGCAACAATGACAGCACTAGAATGACGGTTCGCTTCGAAATGTTTATATGATAACACTTTTTCGAAATTATTGATCAAACAGTTATTAAAACAGTGAAAGTGCATTAACGCTTTCTGTGTACGACTTCACAGATTTAAATTACATGTTAAGTATTACACAACCAATGAACAGGAAATAAAAGACCCGACTGGAATGGGTAGTTTAAAATTTGAGCAAGGGATGGTTCGACACAGAGGGGCCGGAGGGGGGGGGGGGGGAGAATCCCCCATCCCCTCCTCAAATCGCACATTGGTATTCTTGCCATGCAACCCACACCTGTTAGATAACTGTTACTAAGGCTTTCTTGCAGTTTAACAGTAGTATTTTCTCTGGCACTTGTGTCAACTTCACCAAAGAAATTATTCATATTGTGAGCAGATGAACCCATGGACTTACATTTGAGGCAGCGATCGTGTAGAACTGACATCACTATTTGAAGTATTAGAAGTTTCATTTTCAATAGAAATGAATTCCAACATTTTTTGATGCATCACAGTTTCTGAAATGAAATATTTAAGTAATACTGGAAGAAGCATTGTTGATTTTCGAGTACGCTTGTCAATGGGTGAACTTACAAAGCTTACAAGATCAAGATATTCTTTAAGTTGCTTGCACCAGGGAGTTAATACATTATTAACAACGGCTTCAGCTCTCCTGCGTTTTACAAATAAACTACTCTGCTGCTGCCAGTGTAGTCTATTCATTTGCTGAAAATTTATAAATTGCGTATCTACCGTCATCTTGTTCATCTCGGCATAATTTTAAGTTCATTACTGTAACATGCGTGGTTCTCACTACACAGAGCCGAATGTCGTGAAATGTGTTATAGGAGTCATGGCGAGGTACTGTGCTATCTAAATGATGTTATTCATATCTTTCATAATTAATTTAAAAGTTCATGATCCTGAACATCAAGGATTTGATTTCATGATAGCAGTTTAATAAAGCATGTTTTATAGAAACAACATGAGCAGAATTTCTTAGGATGTGTAAAAAAAGCTTAATCATTATTATTATTTATTTATTTATTTTTCTTTGGTGGAGAAGTCATTGATTTCAGAAGTTGTTGCAACAGACACAGGAGAAACAAGGTTATGTTTGTTTGATTTATCATGCTGAACAATATCTAAGTTCCACCTGCGTGCAATCGAAAATGTGGCAATGCAAATTCTACCGCAAACTTCATAAAAAAAAAGCAGCAAAAGCTGAAATAAATCAATTTGTATTATTGTGCAATTTTATTTTTGCAGTAATTACACTGTGTAACAGACTAGCATGAATCTATATTTTCTTAATTTGGAATGTGCTGGACATCGTAGTAACACAAACGAATAACTGTGAATGTAATCTTATTTGAATGTACATATGCTTAGTAATATGGGTATCACGGCTTTCCGGGCGGGAAGGAGCGCTTGGTCCCCGGCACGAATCCGCCCGGCGGATTTGTGTCGAGGTCCGGTGACCCGCCCAGTCTGTGGATGGTTTTTAGGCGGTTTTCCATCTGCCTCGGCGAATGCGGGCTGGTTCCCCTTATTCCGCCTCAGCTACACTGTCGGCGATTGCTGCACAAACAAGTTCTCCAGGTACGCGTACACCACCATTACTCTACCACGCATACATAGGGGTTGCTCGTCTGGTGTGAGACGTTCCCTGGGGGATCCACTGGGGACCGAACCGCACAATAACCCTGGGTTCGGTGTGTGGCGGCGGAGGGATGAAGTGGACTGCGGTAGTCGTCGTGGAGTTGTGGACCACTGCGGCTGCGGCGGGGACGGAGCCTCTCCATCGTTTCTAGGTACCGGTTACCATACAATACAATACAATACAGTATGGGTATAGTATACTTCCATTTTAAAAAAATCAGAACGGGTATTACGCATCGTTATGCATATTAATTGAAGGATTAATTTTCATCCGTTAAACTTACATATAGTATTACTTCGTTCAAATCATCTGTGCGTTTTAGTGAGATTGACTCACCTATATAAGTGTATATTGATCCAATTTTGTATACAGTGCAAGGTGGAAGAATGTAATCCTTACAACTGTTATTGTGGCGTCGAACCCCCTGCTAATACTTTAAGAATAGCATTCAGCGCCTCAGAACTCATTTAGTTCCCTTACTTCTGTAGTACTGAGTAAATAATCCCAAATATTTTATTAAAGTACGCCAATGTTTTTTAAACGTCTATAAGCAAAGTGAAAGGCCTATTTGCTACATCTTTGTAAAAATACTCGTTGAAGTGTCATTCTAGGACGTGTAACTCCCTCTCACCTGAAAGTTAAATTGTTATGATTTTACTGAGATGTAATGATTCACGAGGGAAGTCATTATTACATCCTGAACCCTGTTACCGTATCGTGATCTGTGTTGAAAATTTTCTTTCAGAGACAAAAAGTAAGCACGATGAACTGCTTTTATGATTGTTACTATTCATTTAATTACTGCCTTGATTTATTATTATTATTATTACTGATTCAATGAATTAGTTCTTTAGTATTCAGTCTCTCTAAGAAAAGAGTTTAGGTCTTTAAAATCGGTAAATAAGCAAACAGATCTCGCTAGACGACGTTCATGTTCAGGGGATTGTGCATGTTAGACTAGGGATCTGCTGCTGCACGTTGACTGTAAGCTGTACTCCTTGTCTCTTCCGGTCATCGAACTGCATGCTGAATCTGTAGGAATCTTAGTCTACGTTATCTACCGTCCAATAATTCTCCTTTCTATGGAAGCCTGTCCGTCGAAGTAGATTTTTTAAAAGTCTTTAAATTAATGACCGCGTAGAGTTTGTAGGTTCGAGCTTCCACAATCCAAAGAAATGTCTCGTAGGCATCCACAAATGTTTGAAAATGTGAAACCATAAGCTGGAGAATAATTTACGCAATACACACCTTGTTTATGCCGCCGAGAAATTGGTTTATTGGCTTATTATTCTAGCATAAAATCAGAAAATGACTTTCAATTCAAGATGGTGGTCTTGCAACAATGCCCTCTCACTTAAGCCGTGATACATTCGTCCATACTCATTAAGATTAGAAGGCAGACTATATCTTTTCACAATAAACATCGAACCAAAGTTTTCTTAGTTCAAGGAATAGAGAGAACGTCAGCGATAATGCTGCTTTCTCGCAGTCAGTTGCGCGCGATTACGCTGGAAGTATCATCTTGTGCAAGACGCAAACTGTGTAACACATTGATAATGTAAGTGTATTATGGTATGTTATTACCAGAGAATTATGAACGATATATTTCAAAGAGATGAACAGTTCCCACTATAGCAGTAGGCTTATGTGTCCAGACAAACCGTGCAAGAATTCTCTTTTTATTGCTTGTTTCCTCATTCTTAAGAATAGCTAGCTTCCCCCAGCGAGGTGATGAGAAAGGCTTCATGGTAGCACAATGGTTTTGTTTTAGCGTGGTTCTGAAGATCACACCTTCCGCCTACGAGTTCACATCGAGTCAATTTGCAGTAACTTTTTGTTGTCATTCATAACTTCAGCAGTTCAACTTTTAAACTGCTCCTCCTAAGTCATTCGTTGCGAGATTTCTGGGTGTAAGGTACCTGACGAGGCATTTCCAATACTTAGTAGTAGCAGTCCCTCGAACAATAAATTAACATTCATGGTTGATCTCTAGTACACTGCAGCGCATATGTAAGGTATTTAACGGGGGAGTGACGAATACGATAATGCAGTAATGTAGACTTTGTTAGTCGGTATACCCGTGGTCTAGGGGTAGCGTCTTTGATTCATAATCAAAACGTCTTCGGTCCCGGGTTCGATCCCCGCCACTGTCCAAGTTTTGATAAATATTCAGCATTGGCGGCCGAAGACTTCCAGCATAAGAAGTCAGCCTCATTCTGCCAACGGCCTTGTCAAAGAGGGCGGAGGAACGGATAGAGGTTCAGGGCATTCTCTAGTCCTAGGGGTGGGAAATTGCCCCTAAAGGCGGAAGAATCAGCAGTGATCAACGACATGAGGATGCAGAAGGCAATGGAAACCACTGCATTAAAGACACGTAACGTGTATCCACAGGACATGTGGCCTGTAATTGAAGAAGTGTCATGATGATCTCACCATTGGCAAAAGATTCCGGAATAGTCCCCCATTCGGATCTTCGGGAGGGGACTGCCAAGGGGGATGTTACCATGAGAAAAAGATTGAATAATCTACGAAAGGATAACGTTCTACCAGTCGGGGCGTGGAATGTCAGAAGCTTGAACGTGGTAGGGAAACTAGAAAATCTGAAAAGGGAAATGCAAAGGCTCAATCTAGATATAGTACGGGTCAGCGAAGTGAAGTGGAAGGAAGACAAGGATTTCTGGTCAGATGAGTATCGGGTAATATCAACAGCAGAAGAAAATGGTATAACAGGTGTAGGATTCGTTATGAATAGGAAGGTAGGGCAGAGGGTGTGTTACTGTGAACAGTTCAGTGACCGGGTTGTTCTAATCAGAATCGACAGCAGACCAACACCGACAATGATAGTTCAGGTATACATGCCGACGTCGCAAGCTGAAGATGAACAGATAGAGAAAGTGTATGAGGATATTGAAAGGGTAATGCAGTATGTAAAGGGGGACGAAAATCTAATAGTCATGGGCGACTGGAATGCAGTTGTAGGGGAAGGAGTAGAAGAAAAGGTTACAGGAGAATATGGGTTTGGGACAAGGAATGAAAGAGGACAAAGACTAATTGAGTTCTGTAACAAGTTTCAGCTAGTAATAGCGAATACCCTGTTCAAGAATCACAAGAGGAGGAGGTATACTTGGAAAAGGCCGGGAGATACGGGAAGATTTCAATTAGATTACATCATGGTCAGACAGAGATTCCGAAATCAGATACTGGATTGTAAGTCGTACCCAGGAGCAGATATAGACTCAGATCACAATATAGTAGTGATGAAGAGTAGGCTGAAGTTCAAAACATTAGTCAGGAAGAATCAATACGCAAAGAAGTGGGATACGGAAGTGCTAAGGAATGACGAGATACGTTTGAAGTTCTCTAACGTTATAGATACAGCAATAGGAATAGTGCAGTAGGTAGTACAGTTGAAGAGGAATGTACATCTCTAAAAAGGGCCATCACAGAAGTTGGGAAGGAAAACATAGGTACAAAGAAGGTTGCTGCGAAGAAACCATGGGTAACAGAAGAAATACTTCAGTTGATTGATGGAAGGAGGAAGTACAAACATGTTCCGGGAAAATCCGGAATACAGAAGTACAAGTCGCTGAGGAATGAAATAAATAGGAAGTGCAGGAAAGCTAAGAAGAAATGGCTGCAGGAAAAATGTGAAGACATCGAAAAAGAAATGATTGTCGGAAGAACAGACTCAGCATACAGGAAAGTCAAAACAACCTTTGGTGACATTAAAAGCAACGGTGGTAACATTAAGAGTGCAACGGGAATTCCACTGTTAAATGCAGAGGAGAGAGCAGATAGGGGGAAAGAATACATTGAAAGCCTCTATGAGGGTGAAGAATTGTCTGATGTGATAGAAGAAGAAACAGGATTTAGAAGAGATAGGGGACCCAGTTTTAGAATCAGAATTTAAAAAAGCTTTGGAGGACGTAAGGTCAAATAAGGCAGAAGGGATAGATAACATTCCATCAGAATTTCTAAAATCATTGGGGGAAGTGGCAACAAAACGACTATTCACGTTGGTGTGTAGAATATATGAGTCTGGCGACATACCATCTGACTTTCGGAAAAGCATCATCCACACAATTCCGAAGACGGCAAGAGCTGACAAGTGAGAGAATTATCGCACAATCAGCTTAACATCTCATGCATCGAATATGCTTACAAGAATGATATACAGAGGAATGGAAAAGAAAATTGAAAATGCGCTAGGTGACGATCAGTTTCGCTTTAGGAAAAGTAAAGGGACGAGACAGGCAATTCTGACGTTACGGCTAATAATGGAAGCAAGGCTAAAGAAAAATCAAGACACTTTCATAGGATTTTTCGACCTGAAAAAAGCGTTCGACAATATAAAATGGTGCAAGCTGTTCGAGATTCTGAAAAAAAAGTAGGGTTAAGCTATAGGGAGAGACGGGTCATATACAATATGTACAACAACCAAGAGGGAATAATAAGAGTGGACGATCAAGAACGAAGTGCTCGTATTAAGGAGGGTGTAAGACAAGGCTGTACCTTTTCGCCCCTACTCTTCAATCTGTACATCGAGGAAGCAATGATGGAAATAAAAGAAAGGTTCAGGAGTGGAATTAAAATACAAGGTGAAAGGATATCAATGATACGATTCGCTGATGACATTGCTATCCTGAGTGAAAGTGAAGAAGAATTAAATGATCTGCTGAACGGAATGAACAGTCTAATGACTACACAGTATGGTTTGAGAGTAAATCGGAGAAAGTCGAAGGTAATGAGAAGAAGTAGAAATGAGAACAGCGAGAAACTTAACATCAGGATTGATGGTCACGAATTCAATGAAGTTAAGGAATTCTGCTACCTAGGCAGTAAAATAACTAATGACGGACGGAGCAAGGAGGACATCAAAAGCAGACTCGCTATGGCAAAAAAGGCATTTCTGGCCAAGAGAAGTCTACTAATATCAAATACCGGCCTTAATTTGAGGAAGAAATTTCTGAGGATGTACGTCTGGAGTACATCATTGTATGGTAGTGAAACATGGACTGCGGGAAAACCGGAAGAGAAGAGAATCGAAGCATTTGAGATGTGGTGCTATAGACGAATGTTGAAAATTAGGTGGACTGATAAGGTAACGAATGAGGAGGTTCTACGCAAAATCGGAGAGGAAAGGAATATGTGGAAAACACTGATAAGGAGAAGGGACAGGATGATAGGACATCTGCTAAGACATGAGGGAATGACTTCCATGGTACTAGAGGGAGCTGTAGAGGGCAAAAACTGTAGAGGAAGACAGAGATTGGAATACGTCAAGCAAATAATTGAGGACGTAGGTTGCAAGTGCTACTCTGAGATGAAGAGGTTAGCACAGGAAAGGAATTCGTGGCGGGCTGCATCAAACCAGTCAGTAGACTGATAAGCAAAAAAAAAAAAAAAGACGTTGTTAGATACTTCCAGCTGTATGAAGATGAATATGCATCACATCTTAAATGCATGGACGTTTCATTTTAATACCTTTAATAACCAAAGAGGAAATGTATAGCTACTCACAAATGAAAATTATCTGTAAAGCACAACGTAATAAAAATTTAGAGGCGTGCGTTTGTGCATCTCATTAGAGAAATATTTTCTGGATGTAGTTGTACATGAACACAGATATTTGAAATTTGAGATTTATTTCTACGATATTGACATGAAATACCAGCCAGTTTTTAAATCCTCGGTATTTTGAGGCAAAAATGTATCTTCATGCCAGTTTCTTTCTCACAGCTTACTCCATCTCACAAGGAGAAGTATAAGTAATGTTCCAGATAGGTATTTATAAGAAAAACGTCACAATTTCTGGATGTAATGTTACATTACTGCTTACACGTAGCAAATTACTGCACTGAATGGACGTTCGTTGTTCCTCTCCTCATTTCAGTCGCTGATATATTGTTTGATGCAACCGTGAAATGTATGATTTCTGATTCATCAAGCGTAAATCAAAGTGTGCGTTTAGGAACAGCTTCCTTCATCATTGTAAAGTTTTGATATTTTGTTATTTCGGCTATGCTGCAACAGCGTATGAAGTAACACTCTAAACTGTTTCTATTTCGTTGTTAGTCTTGTGTGTGTTTATGCTGACGAGCCCAGACATACACGAAGAAAGCTTTAGTTTCCTTTGTGCTGCTTCTTAATTACGTATAATAATAAATTTTATGGGATAAACCGTATATATAAATCTTAATTCCAGTAAATAGCTTCGCTTTAGTCAACGTGTATTTCAATGCTTTCCTGCAGTACAGGAAAAAGTCAGAAAAAAGCTAAATGATTGTAAAAAAAGCCATACCTCGGGAGCGCAACTGAATCACTCATTTGCGAGCTAAATGGTATTAAAAAAGAAGCCAGTGTTATCTCAAAAACAGCTGATTAGACAACACTGCTTCTTATGTGTTTTTGTTCACAGAACGAACTAAACAAAACAAATGAGTGAATATCTCACAACAAGAAATGACAAAAATGTATGGTTTTTAATTTAGGAAAACGGTGTGAAGAAAATACGGGACCTCCTTGCATCACAACAGAACTTCGGGACGGCGGACACATGTAAAAAAGGTGACTGCCTCGTTCTTTTTACAGGCCAAATGGCAGGCTTGATAATTTTTACATGTTCCTCTTATCCGGTTCTGTGGAGAACCACCTCAATCCTTACCTCATCAGTCGACTTAATTTTCAACATCTTTCTATAGCATCACACCTGAAACACTTCCATTTTCTTCTTTTCCGGTTTTCTTACAATCAATGGCGTATCTTGCTAACCGGCTTAAACGGTCACACATTCACGCAGTCACCAAAATGCAATTGCGGATTCCCTAAATCCTTCCAGTGGCACCAACAATTTGATATCCAGTATTTCTTATAATTACAGCCAGAATTTAAAAGTTTAATACGTTATCATAATCTACTCATTAAGAGAAACAATCTTATGTTAAAGGTTTGACGAAATAAGTTGATCATTAAACTTAAAAGTTTTGTGTATGTCTTGAGGTAGCGTAAAGCACAGCATACAAATTACGCAGACGATATTAATCCAGTTCTTGAGAATGAAAGCACTTTGGGACTTCTAATATACTTTGCTGATGTCTTCAAAACTTTTCGATGCTCTTTGTCGCTGGCAGCCCTTGCAAAGTAGTGAACGGAAAGAAACTATTGCTTTCATATAGTGTGTTCGCAACACATTTTGCAGTGAGTGCAATATTACTGTGTGGAGCTTTTACGTGTCACAGCTTAATTGAGACTGGAGAAACTGCTTGCTCTGGGCAATTTGTACCGTAATGTTTCAGTATGGCTTCCCGATTCAATTGAGGTCGGCCGTGCATCGTTCCTTTCAAGCGCAAATCATTGTATAGTTGTATAGACTTAACCTGGAATCCGTTTTTCTAGTGTCGACAACGGCGAAGTAAAACAAGAGACAGTCTGTAAATAAATAACTTAAGTGAAGGGTAAAATGTATATAAACGATCTCGTAGGATAGTTATATTGTGTACGACAGGCTGTTTACAATTTTGAACAGAAGCTTACTTTTATAAGCACACAAATGTTTATGTGAATGATTCTCCAACTGTACAATATTCCAAGTAGCAAAGTATAGTTAGGTGGTGCATGCAGAGCATTTACAGAACTTAAAAAGTGCGAAATACATACATATTACCAAAATGCGTGTATGAATGCGTGTGTATATTTGTTACACATCTCCTCCTAAACTACTAGACCGATTTCAACGAAACTTCTACACATACCCCTTACCGTAAGGCAACAATCGCTGTAGGGGTAAGAACCACATTCCTATCTCAGTTCCGCAGATATGACGTCATATACAATGAGATACGTGAAAAGCTGCCCTGTCATGCATGTTGAAATCAGTTGTTTCATTGCTACTAACTCCATTCGCAACATATTTTGCAGACAGTGTCCATATATACCGCTTATATCTACACATACGGGGTGTTCAAAAACTCTCTCCGCAGTGCCGTATGATTGTTAGCCGCCCATGCCGTATGCCGCTGTGAATATACCGAAATGAAACTCAATGAAATACAAGTTATTAGTTTATTGAATATTTTCTTACTGACTTGTTCGGATTCATGGACGTTTTATTGGAAATATCGAGTAGTTTATCCTCAGACAAAACACTAAGACGACCACTTCTCGGTGAATCTGTTTTGGTTGGCAGGAGAGCCAACACCGTGTTACTGGAAGGAGGCCGAAAGGCACGCGTTTTAGCTCACGCAGGCTGGCGTGAGGTCTGGAACAGGACAAGGAAATTAGAATTTAGAAAAAAGGACGTAGCTGGTGGAATACTTTAATCCATTAATGGTGAACGTCGGTCTGGACGGTACATGAATCAATATCAATAGTAACTGATAATGGCGCCTTGCTAGGTCGTAGCAAATGACGTAGCTGAAGGCTACGCTAAACTATCGTCTCGGCAACTGAGAGCGTATTTTGTCAGTGAACCATCGCTAGCAAAATCGGTTGTAGAAGTGGGGCGAGTGCTAGGAAGTCTCTCTAGAGCTCCCGTGTGGCTGCGCTCGGTCTGCAATCACTGATAGTGGCGACACGCGCGTCCGACGTATATTAACGGACCGCGGCCGATTTAAAGGCTACCACCTAGCAAGTGTGGTGTCTGGCGGTGACACCACAGCATCTGTCACTGAACCCGTACTTTGAAATTTATTAATCAAATCTCGCACAGTATCGCGATGTGGGATTGTCTCCGGGAAAACTGAATTAGATGTTTCACGAACTGAAACTGTGTACTTACCGCCAGTTTTGAACACTTGTTCGACTAAAAACACACGTTCTTCAATGGTTAGCATTTTAACAGTGACAAAAACGAAACAAACGAACAAAGGAACTAAACTTAAACGTTCACGTCAACACGTAACGACACACACCAACGATACTACTGACGCTGGTTGAGACAAACGAAACAGTGCAATGTTGGGAGAGTGCACTTGAAGGGAGGTAACCCAGGCAGGCGAACAATCATACGGCACGCGCGACGAACTATTATACGGCACTGCGGAGGGACTTTTTGGACAGCCCGTAGTTAGAGAACGTGGTAAACACTGAAATGAGTGAAAAATGCCGCATCGTGCACGAAGCCGTAACAGATTTATTCTTTACTACTAAGACTGTCCTACAAGCGAGTCAACTTTAGAAAATTCCTGGTATCTGGCAGCGCTTTTGACAGCTTTCAACTGCGAAGAGCAAACGGCTGTAGGCGGAAACAGTAGCCTTTTATAGAGCTCTGGAGTGGCCTTGCCACAGACATCCTTACAAAATCGCATAGTAGACACGCAAAGCAAATGCGCACAGCGTACAGAAACTGTCTGGGATTTTTGTAAGACTGCTTCATAATTTCAAAGGTGTTTTCACTATTATGTGGAAATGAAATTTTTTCGATATTACGCAACAGAAATAGTTCATTTCTTTGTCTTCGTTTCTAATGGAAAATGAATACCCCAGCAATATCAGGTTTGTCGGCTCGTAAATGTATGAAGCTAAACACTGTTTCACGGAGAACCAACCAAATGCTGTTATACTCTGCCAGTGACGTGACTGGATCCGGATGTGGAAGGGCTTGCGGTCAGCATACAGAGCTCCAGGCTGTGGCGTTCGCTGTGTTATTCAGTGGTTTGGTATTTAACTAGTTTGTAAATGAAAACGATAATCTTATTTTATTACAGTGAGTAATTACTAAATAATTTTTCTTCCGGCTAAAGATTTGGTCAAGTTGCTAAAGAACTCCAAGTTAACGTTGTGTTAAAGTGTTGTCTGTAAGTTGTGTAAGTGTCACTAAATCACAGTTCATACAACAGATTCTATACAACTATTGATTATGATGGAAACAGTTACCTACAGCAAAATGATCATTAAAACCACCGAATATCAGCTGCGCACAACTCTGACGTATGTTACCCGAAACAATAATCTTCGCAACTCGTGCGTGATTAATTTTGGCTCCATACATCAGCAAGAAAAGTTTGTTATATGTATCGTGCTATGAGCACTGTTTTTAAAGAACCAATCTGATTGGAATTATTTTCATTAAAATGAGTTCGGGACCACCGGTGCACATTTATTTTTATACATTTTTATTACCTTCGGCATTTATGTCTGCAGAGTTGCGTGATTTGAATTTACCGCTGAGATAATTTTTAAGATGGCGGCAGACAATCGATAGAGACTTTCTATTGTTAGATCAACTTTCCTTTTAACAGGATGAATATTTGAAATGTTTATTAAACTTTACTTTCATATTGTGCACTATTTAGACTAATTTTCATCAAGCAAACGTTTGATTTTTTCCTAAGGAACATAGATAAAAGCGCGATACAAATCGCTATCATCAATGGCTGCGCTCCTTGCAGCGGAAATAAATAATTAACACAGATAATTCTTATTGAGAGAGGAATTAATGTTACAAATAATTATTCACTCATATTTATAATAATAATGAACTCTATTCTCAAGTAATAATTAACAAATAATTACAATTTCTTAAGAGACCTCAGTTTGACATGCGTCTTGCATCCGCAACCTACAAAAACCAACCCACAAAAGGCAAAAACAAAGGAAGGCAAACGAAGATCATAAAAGGAATTTACAATTATCATTGTCTTTGTATGATACACACCGATATGTCCAATTACATCATAAAATGTTATATAAATAATTAATATTTATTTCACTGTTTTTTCATATGTCGGATAGATAATGTTTATAACTGTTAGAGGCATAATTTCCTCTCGTCGCACTGTAGCTAAAATTTATCTCGTGGATGTTACAAGCCCTTTTCCGGATTACTTGGGCTTGGAATCGCTTTTAATAGCTGTAGTAGCTCCTCAGTTGGCCTGACGAGGCTGAATGCACCCCGTAGCAGTCCTTCCACCAAGGACAAATCTCTGGCAGTACCGGGAATCGAACCCGAATTCCCCACCTGACAGCCAGCCGCGGTGACCACTCAGCTACGCAAGCGGACGATCAATCAGTAGGAGAATCTTAAAATTTCAAACGCACTAAGTTTTATTCGTATTCACAGTGAAATATAAATTTTATAATCGTCAAGATTATCGCAACTGCTACAGAAAAAGTTCGTCACACAAATAAATCGAAATTATTATCCAGCAAAATCGCTAATGTTCGCAGCTGCTTACAAACAGTTGCATAACGATAGAGTTCGCGTGACCGCAGAGAATCTGTCACTGAACCGACCCAACTGAATTCAAAGTTTCGAAATATTTCTGATCAACTCACGATCACTGAGATATTTGAAGTCCCACTATCACAACCTGAAGCACAAGGGGGTATCTGGTTTCCCAGCCACGTACAAAATCTGACTAAACTGAAGACATCAAATAATCTCGTCATTCTATCCTTTTTACATGAAACCTCACAGACACGTACACTGTATATAGAGTATGTAAACCGTATACGTGCAGATACTCCTGCTGGTGGCCAAAGAATGTGTACTGAGCAACGGCACATCAGTATTTACGTAGTTCGCAGACTAGTTCAAATGGCTCTGAGCACTATGGGACTTAACATCTGAGGTCATCAGTCCCCTAGAACTTAGAACTACTTAAACCTAACTAACCTAACGACATCACACACATCCATGCCCGAGGCAGGATTCGAACCTGCGACCGTAGTGGCCGCGCGGTGCCAGACTGAAGCGCCTAGAACCGCTCGGCCACCCCGGCCGGCTTTTATAGGGGGCCTTCAGCTGAATGTTACTGGGGAGGTTTTAAGATAAGGCCTTATGCCTTTTAAATTGAAACTCTTTTTCTAGGCCTTAAGCCGTTAAACATATTTTGCTGATATGTGGCCTTCAGCCGAGTATTAATATCTCTTAAATTAATGTCCTTGTCTTGCCCTTAAGGCATGAGATTGTTTTCCTTTATTTTACGTGAAATGTTTTAAGATACAGTCTTCTTCCCTTTAAAATTGAAACTCTTCTTCTAGGGCTTAAGCCGTTAAATTATTTGTTGGTGCGGGACCTTCAGCCGAGTTTTAATATCTCTTAAATTAATCCTCTTCTCTTGCCCTTATGGCATAAGGTTGTTATGCTTTTGAATGGGGCCTTCAGCCCAATTTGCATGAAATGTTTTAAGATAAGGTCTTCTGACCTCTTATTGCTTAATATGCGACCTCCAGCTTAGTTCCATTAAATTGCTACGGCCTTCTGCCGATTGCTTTGAAGATTTAGAAAAGAAATGCATTCTCTATAGTTTTCATTCAGCACGTAACAACCTCTCACAATTTCTTAAGTACAGTAATTGGATTATGTTCTTGTACAATAGTATGGTACTGAACTCCACTGACCAATTTTGATGTAGCAGGACGTGTAGTTTGAAGGAAGTTTGTGTGCCAAGTGATCTCCTTTTCTCACGAAAAGCAGATTGCTGTTTGATCTTACTTACTTACAATAGTGGTTCCTTAGGTATGAAAAGCTACGAAAACTTGGGCTCAAAGCTATCCGCAATACGGCCAAGTAACTAACAGAGTCGTATTTTATACCTTAAAGAGCAATAACTTCCTCCAAATTTGCAATACGTCAACAACTGGTGCAGAAGCTGATCATTCAAGGAGGCAGCAACCAAAATTCAGGTACCACTTACGACTGATGGTAAAAATCTCAATCAAAAATCAATCTCTCTCTCTCTCTCTCTCTCTCTCTCTCCAAACACATATATAAATATTCATATTATAAAAAAGTCATTTTTATATGGTCTCCTCCTCTGGAAATTTGAAATTGGTGTCGCACCACATTTTGTATTTCCTCCGTATTCCACAAAGTGTTTGACATCCAATGTTGGCGCGTTGCAGCGTGGTGGTGGCCGTGAGGTATGGTTAATAGGGGTCAGAGTCGAGGTTGAATTGATTAATTAATTTGTTTGTGATACTTTGCGACTCTTTCAGTATAAGTGCACGTGACCCACATCTGCTGAGCCAAGAAAAACTAGTATATAAATCCGGATTTGAGGAAGCCAAAATGAAGATACAGTGCAGGAGCTACTTACGACACTCAGGAAGTTGGAGGAGGCGTCTGTTTCTTTTTCGTTCTGTGGCAGTGAAACGGCGAGTGGTGCGCTACTGAGTGTGAAAGAAGCAGTAGCTGAGATGCAGGCTGTCCGAGAACTTTCTGATGTTGGTGAGCTGTCGCTGGCTCAGCAAGGAAGGTCAAAGATAAGTGAGCCGTGGGTAGCTCGTGTTCGTGCCATATCTCATTTGACATCCTGTTTTTACTGTACTACCACCTCGTTATGTTAATAGTGCAGTGCAGTTCAGACCTGGCAGTGTTTGATTTAGGACGCGTCAGAAGTTCAGTCGGGGCGTGGCTGCAGTGATGTCGGACAGCCATGACTCGCGCGATGGTTGCCGATACATATCACTTGACTGCGAACCACCTTGGTTGGTCGTCGGTCGGTCGTCTTGTCGGATGACGTGTATGTTGGCCAGCGATCGCTTATGGGTTGCCTCCGTGTGCTGACTCGTGATTCGTCCTTGTGATTGCACAGTCGCTGCCGTTAGTATTGTCTAGTCCTTCGTGCAAGTGATTGTGAAACTGTGTGTAGCTTGTGATGTCGACTGCTCAGTTATTTTAGTGCTGTCTCCGTGCTGATACGTGAGGTCGGTCGATTTGCGTGGATCAGCCAGGAAATCTCTGCGCGGCGCAGTGGGCCGGGCCCGCTGGCGGTCTCTACACAGTGTCGGAGTGTGTGGGAGCTGTTCCGATTGCTACGACGTTCGTGGCTCACCGACCCAGGACATCAAAATTGAGTGGTGATTTAATTACCGAAGCCAGTCAGTTCACATTGTGCAGTTGGTTTTCATGGTTGGCTGTTGGCGATATTCCCGTGAGCAACAGCGAGTGTTCGAGTTGGCGAAAGTTTGGCCACCATCCGGTGGAGTTTAACTGTGTTTTGGTTATTTTAAGTCCTAGTGCACCGGGGAAATTTTTTGCATTGTGGCCGTTAGCGTTCCGGTTACCTGCCCTGGCCGCTGACGTAAAATTCAGGCAGTGTCCTTTCCTCACCGTGTTGTCGCTGTCCAACAGGTGTATGTTGTTTTGACAGCTTATGCATACTTGGTTGTGGGTGGCTACGCCTCTTACGTTTTGGCTCTGGTGTTCCTTGTGTACTGGTCGGGTAGAAAGCAAGTCGTCTTGTCGGTGGGTTCGTTGACTGTTTCTTGGTTGGCTTGCCGGCGGATCGGATGTAGTTGGGCCGACTACCTATCTCCCCTAAGCGAACGTTAATATTTCAAGTGCAGACCGACACCCGGAAACTTGTGAGCGCCGCTGGCTGTACTGCCTCTTCTTATTCGTGTTTGATTGTGTATTTTAATGGCTCATAGCCGATGGTTTGAATTTGTATGCTTTTAGTTGGGTTTTAAATCATGGGCCTTCAGCCGTTTTAAAAATTAAGGAGGTTGTGTCCTTAAGCCATAAGATTGTGGGACATATTTAGTCGATAGTTACACTCGGAAATTTGCGCTGTAATGTTTGGGCAACTAAATAAAGTTGTATGTGTTCGAGTGTAAGTGACAGCCGCTCATTTTGGCCCCTTTCCACAATTCAAGCTACCTGTTCTGTCCTGAGGATTTAACCAGGCGTTTTAATAAGGACAGGGCATTAACAAACCACGTCGAACGATGTTCAATAAATTAAGGGAGCAGAGAAAATACTTAGTCAGTTGGAGCAACTGCAAAATGATTAGAGTGAATTATGGCGGTGGGTGGAGTAGGGGAGTTGTAACGGTATGGAAGGAAGTGGAGAAGCATAGGGTCAATGTAATCCAGTGTTGACGACTTGTGGAAACAGGAGGGTAAAATTATTTGGTAAACATACCCATCATATGCAGAATTTTATGAGTGATTTAGGTGTGATGTGTGACAGTTCTATTGATAATGTGATTAGATTCTTGCTTACTGTGGTTGATCTGCAAGGAAGGGGTGCATTGTTTGTTGCGGATACTAAACTGTTAGTTTTAACAGCATCAAAAGTGAAGGGTGGCTCTATACCTAATGTACAAAGGGCTATAGATCGCGGTGAGGGACTGAGCCAACTCGGAAGTCAAACTATGGAAGAAATGAAACTTCCTGGCAGATTAAAACTGTGTGCCGGACCGAGACTCGAACTCGGGACCTTTGCCTTTCGCGGGCAAGTGCTCTACCAACTGAGCTACCCAAGCACGACTCACGCCCCGTCCTCACAGCTTTACTTCTGCCAGTACCTCGTCTCCTACCTTCCAAACTTTACAGAAGCTCTCCTGTGAACCTTGCGGAACTAGCACTCCTGAAAGAAAGGATATTGCGGAGACATACCTTAACCACAGCCTGGGGGATGTTTCCAGAATGAGATTTTCACTCTCCAGCGGAGTGTGCGCTGATATGAAACTTCCTGGCAGATTAAAACTGTGTGCCGGACCGAGACTCGAACTCGGCAGAGGTAAAGCTGTGAGGACGGGACGTGAGTGGTGCTTGGGTAGCTCGGTTGGTAGAGAACTTGCCCGCGAAAGGCAAAGGTCCTGAGTTCGAGTCTTGGTCCGCCACACAGTTTTAATCTGCCAGGAAGTTTCGTATCAGCGCCCACTCCGCTGCAGAGTGAAAATCTCATAATGGAAGAGATGATACCCGAGAATGCCCTCTAAGAGTTGGTTTATGTACATTATAGTAGAGGAACTGATAGATGATTGCATTCGTAAAGCAAAGTGTTAAGGCCCAAGGTTTGGCTTACACCGAACAAGTGGTCCTTTATATTATTAGCGGATTTAGACCTGAGGATAGACAAAGAGCATTACTGTCTCAAGCGCCGCAGAATTGCAGAACTATCAGCAGCTGGAGGAACTGTCACGAAAAATTCATGGTATAATGTATACCGATGGAAGATGGCAATCTTCAGGTTGGCCGCAGTCAGAAGGTTGGGAAGCGACAAGGTATTCGTAGTAAAGGTCAAGTAAAATGTTTCAAGAGCGGAAGGAAGGGTCGCATTCAAAGATTTTGCGATCAGAATAGGGATGGAACAAAGAGCTGAAAAATAAGATGAGGGCGGTGGAGGAGAGTCAAAAAGATACAGTGCAGCTGGAATATTGCAACCAAGGTAGGGATCTTCCCATCTGTTTGTTGCCAAATTAATGAGGAGCCCGTCTGCAGGTTACTGGATTCTGGAAGCGCCGTCACGGCCGTTGATCGCTGTTGGATGGAAAAGAACCAACAACGTTGTAAATTTCCACCAATACTCGCTGAAGAAGGAAAGTATACAGCAGCCAACAAATCACAGGTTGGGGTTACTGGTACTGTTGAAGTCCAATTACGAATTGATAATTTCACATGGAGAATACGGGTTAGGGTCGTGGATGACCTTACGACAATTTATAGCCAAAATCAGTCTTGCGCCTAATTGTGCCGACCAGTATTATCAGTTTAACTTTTCCAAAGAAAAGAAATTTGCGTTTTGTCAACATCAGGGTGCAAATGAGAGAGGGGAAGGCACTGGGGAGGAAACGGCGTGTGCAACCAGGGTTATGGGTGTGTGAAATGGTTGGTCCGCTCCAGCATTTGTCAGATGAAGGTAAGACTAAGAAGAAAACATTGTGTGATAAGTTTCTTGATGTTCTGACTGAGAGATTAGAGTTTAGACATATGATGAAATATAAAATTGACGTACACATTTGGAGACCGCCTTATAGATTGTCACCTCCTAACATGAAACAGCTGAAGTCGGCGGTGGAGAAAATGTTAAACAGGGGTCATTCAACCATCCTTTTCGCCTTACTCTTCCCATATATTTACACATAAGAAACTGCAAGGAGGAGTTCCGCCTGTTGCTGACTACCGGAATTGAATAAGAAAAAAATTTTGCCTTCTGTACCTTGTTCTGATCTCCGCTCTTCTTCTGCATGGTTTAAGGGAGCTGAAGTTTCCAGCACCCTACGCTTAAACCAGCTACCATATACCCATTGAAGAATTGTCTACGGCGTTAACCGTATTTAGTACAGACTGCTGTTTACTTATATGAATTTAATCGGGTTCCGTTTGGCCCATCAACTGGTGCCACTGTACTGCCTCATCTTCTGGATAGTCTTCGGAGGGATTAAATTTGAATTCCTCTGTTATTACCTGGATGATGTGGTAGTCTTTAGTGTATCTATGGAAGAGCACCTTAGACATCTTGAGATAGTTTTCGAGAAGAAGTTTACTCCTGGGTTTGCTTGAGAAGGCAATCTTCTTGAATATATCGAGGATAAAGGGAGTGATATTTAAGTCGGGTGAGTCTCAAGAAGCTGCGTTTCTTGCTCTTAAAGAACTCTCGGTGGCGGTGCCAGTGTTAGCGTTGCCGGGTTTCGATACGACGTTTATTGTACAGGCTGATGCGTCACAGACACGTGTAGGGCCCATCCTCGTCCAAGAACACTAGGAAGGGCGTCGTCTAGTAGCCTTTGCTTCGTATTCCCTTAATCACTTGGGCCAGCGGTATTCTCTATAGAAGTCTGAACCCTTGACAGTCTTATTTCCTCTAGGAAAATTTAAGACATACTTGGAGCAGCAGATGTTTGAACTCGAAACTGACAATCCGGCCCATAATTGGATGCTGAGGCGCCTGAGAAGTACCAGGCAGATAGCTCGATGGGCGACACGAATATTGGTTGTTCAGTTTAGGACAAGGCATATCAGGGCGTCGACAGTACGTTCGCGAATTCGTTGTGTGGAATGTTTGCGAACCAGGACGAGGATGAACAATGTAAGGAGGAATATGGTCAGTCGCCTTATGACATGGAAGCTATGTTGCTCGAGCATCCTGGACTGTCTCATGGAATTGAGAATTATCAGAATAATGATCATGAGTTAAAGGTGATTTTTGTTGTTATTGTGGTCTTCAGTCTGAAGGGTGCTTTGATGCAGCTCTCCATACTAATTGCGGATAAGGTAAACAAAGGAGAGGTGAGCTGTCCCTACTTTCATCATTATTAACAGAAGAATTAGGTTTTGTGTTCTCAGAAACGGGATGAAACTCGGACAAGGATTGTGGTCGTAGCTGCTGTTGCAGCTTCCCTTTGACATTACTTTTGCGTATCCCGAATGAGCGGCTACCTTGGGTCGTTTAAAACTAGGGAGAAGGTTAAGGATCGTTCTGTTTGGGCAGGCATCGACACGGACATTAGAATACGTGTGACGGAATGTTGAGAGCGTGCTTCTAGCAAACCTATACGGAATACCTTGATGGAATATATGGCCCCACAACCTGGCAAACATCCTACGATAAGAATATTCGTAGACTTTGTAGGTCCATGGCCCGTTCTAAAAAATAAAACGTTTGTATATTGGTAGTTATGAATGCCTTCTCCGGGTTTTTTTGGCTAATATACACTAGAATGGCTATCGCACAGTTGGTCGTGCAGGCTATGAAAAATATATTTGGTGTGTTTGGTCCTAGGCTAGTGCTGGTATCTGATAACGTCACCGCTTTCATGACCAAAGAGTTAAGTAAATTTTATTCTGATGTGGGGGTGAAACATCACCGGACTACGCCATATTATCCCTTGCTGAAAGGGTCAACAGCCACGAGTAAAGCTAGCGAAAAATTTCTAAGAAATTGCTGCCAAATTTAAGGATCCCTTCATCATCCAGGGATTTGTTACTTCGGTCGCGGTAAAGTTGTAAGAAACTCCAATAAGGTCTTTTGCACACATGTCCCACAGCTGAAGAGTTTTCATTTGTATGCGTTGTCCGTGAGATACAACTAACCCGCTCAGGTAGTGTAAGTAGGCTGTTTAGGTTTTTATATTGGTAACGCCACGTAGCGCTCTATATGAAAACCACTGACTGTGCTGTGTGCAATCTGAGGCTGGTCGGCATTGTTTGCAATAGTCGCTATTGTAGTGTTGGGCAGTTGGCTGTTAACAGCGCGTAGCGTTGCGCAGTTGGAGGTGAGCCGCCAGCAGTGGTGGATGTGGGGAAGTGAGATGGCGGATTTTTGGGAGCGGATGATCTGGACGTGTGTCCATCAGAAACAGTACATTTGTAAGAATGGATGTCATGAACTGCTATATATATTATGACTTTTGAACACTATTAAGGTAAATACATTGTTTGTTCTCTATCAAAGTCTTTCATTTGCTAACTATGCCTATCAGTAGTTAGTGCCTTCAGTAATTTGAATCTTTTATTTAGCTGGCAATAGTGGCGCTCGCCGTATTGCAGTAGTTCGAGTAACGAAGATTTTTGCGAGGTAAGTGATTTGTGAAAGGTATAGGTTAATGTTAGTCAGGGCCATTCTTTTGTAGGGATTATTAAAAGTCAGATTGCGTTGCGCTAAAAATATTGTGTGTCAGTTTAGTGCTGATCAGAATAGGTAAAGAGCGAAATGTCTGAGTACGTTCATTTCTGCTCAGCTGTTTGAAAATCAAATAATGTAAGAGATTTATCAGCACAGTAATTCAATAATTTTTCTAAGGGGACGTTTCATATGTCGACCCTTAGCCGAGGATACCTCACTGGAATCTTCTGATTTTTTTTCTTGTAGTTTGTGTAATTAGTGTAGCCATTGTTTATTGCTAGCGCGTGATCATAGAGAGAATTCCCTTTGTAGTTGTAGTTTTTCATTGTTGTACAGCAAAGCAGTTGTGGCATGCATGTAGATTTGCACCAAGTATTTCTGAGCTGCGCTTGCAATTAACTAGATATTATTTTCAGTGCTATGTTTATGTGTTTTCTTATTTTGCTCTTCAAATTGTGCTTTTCTGTGTTATCGTGTGAAATATTGTGACAATAATGGCGTGTGAAAAACGTAACACTAGCCTCCAAAGTAAACTGAGAAATAATAGTGAGGAGCTTATCAGCACCACTGTGTAATGAATTAATAGACATTCAAAGTGGTAATTTGGTAATTGTGCATAGGGAAATGGTGCGGGCGGCAAATAATGGCGTAGACAGTGAAACAATTAGTGAACAGGGAAGCAGTATCGATCTATCGGCAACAGCTCGCCTCAGGAATCCGAAATGACAGGAGACAATCTCGCAAATACTGTAGATTCAGGTTTTGGGTCCTCACCGATTTCTCAAATAAGTCAAGACACATTTTCTGCTTGCCAAAATGTGAATGCTGCCGGTGCAAATTCACTGCCGAAAAGCACTGAGGAACATGTTTCAGACACCAGTGCATTGTTATTACAATTAACACAACAAATGGGACAAACGCAGCAAAAGCTTCAAAAGTTAGACACAATGGAACAAAATCTCCGAAAGTTACACACAATGGAACAAAATCTTCAAAATTTAGACACAATGGAACAAAATCTTCAGAGGTTAGACACCACACTTGAACAAACAGGTGAAGATTTAACTACTGAGTTACATAAAATCGAATCGAAATTTCAAAAAGTCTGTAATGACGTAAAAACACAAATTTGTGAGCATTTCCAACCTATTTTTTTGCGGCATGAAAATACATTACAGAATCACGAAGCAGCCATAAAAGAACTGCAAACTATTGTTCATGAAAATCATGAGACATTGCAAGCTAAGATTGACTCAGTTGCATCTGCCCATTTGGTTACGCAACTTGCAAAAACTCAGGAAAACTTAAAGGACACAGTAGATACGATTTCAACACAAATGGACACTCTCTAACTTGGTTCAAAAAAACACACTGAGGAAATAAGTTCACTATCGGAGAAAGTAGCCGAACTTTCGGATCAGTTCACTAACTTATCTACAAAGGTGGATGATGATCTGAATAACACAAGACCTGTAGCCTTCACTGACACAGAAGAGTGCGAACAAATTAGGAAATTCAAACAAAATCAGAATCAAATTACTACGCAACACCAAAGAGAAATCCGGGAAGTACAAGATCAATTGACGCAGGTAATACAAGAATTACATATTTCAGAGGACACTCGCGCTCCAATACGGGAAGAGGGACATAGAAATACGGAACAGCCACAAAATAATAACACAGGGCACTTCGGAAATAATGAAAGAAGTTGGCAAGGTACACCGAATTTTGAGATGGAACCGCCGAAACGACGTAACAATGACTGACATGCCACTCGCCGACATGATGATTTTGACTATAAGCTGTTTATTACTACACGTAAATTCAAAACATTTAAGAATGCCTGCAACGACATTTATCCACAAGCGTGGCTCCATCAATTCTCTCATTGTTTTCCTCCCAACAGGTCATTAGAGCACAAATTAGAATTTATGTGTGGCTACCTAGAGAATGAACCAGCTGTAAGAATGCGATTGGTCATTCACGATTGCCACAGTGAAGGAGAATTTTACCATGCCTTCCTCTCAGCATATTGGTCTCAAGCCACACAAGACCGAGTAAAACATAGCATCATAATGATGAAACATATCGAAAAATCTGAATTTTCCAGTCTTGTGAAATATTTTGAAGACAAGACTCAGTACCTGTCAAACCCTTACAGCCCCTCAGAACTCATCCGCATTTGCTTAATCAAATTGCCTGAACATTTACGACATACTATTTTGACAGGACGTTGCAAAGACGACATTGAAGCTTTCCAGGGACTCTTACAAGAATTGGAAATTGACGCTGACAATAGCGGAACGCGAAAACAGGAGCACAACAATTACAGGTCACATCCATCACAATTACGTGATGACAGAAATAATAACTGGACACGACAAGGCTATTCTTACAACGCAAATCGTGAACAAAACAGATACCACCCATATGACAACCACAGTTACAGAGAAAGATCGCATTTCCGTAGTAATGAGTATGACAGAGACAATCATAGAAACAGACAATATGGCAACCAGAACTATTATTATCATGGGAGGCAGAATAACCTCAGACGCAATGGTCCACCGTGCAGTGATAATTCAGGAAGAAATTCTCCACCACTTAACCGACAAGAAATAAACTACAGGAACTACCGACATGATGACAGACGTTATAATCGTAACGACAGCCTTGAATTGCATCAGAACTGGCGAGATTCAAACAGGGCAGGGCCCTCTCGACAAGGTGAATTTGTAGAAGTTAGGTCTCCTAATCCCCATAACGACGCGCGCCAACAAAGAGACAGACAATGACTCACACCGCAGGCAGCCACGTGCGTTGGCTGGCTCAGCGAAAAATAACATAGACGCTAACCTTGAGAAAAATTTTAGCATTCCTTACCGACGTATACAACACGATAATTGCTTTGAAGTTGAAACTCTGTGCACTAGGAAGAGTAAAGGACTACACCATATTCCACATGTAAACCTGTTTATTGAAAGATAACTTGTTTTTTTTTTTTAACTTAGTCTTTGCTATAAAATTTTTCACTTTACATTACTAGTATGCTTTGTCAGACTTACAATCTGTTAACATGCAACAATGTTTGAAGTTAAATATCCAGTCAAGAACCAAGAGAGCTTATTTAAACAGAAATTACGAATGCATTGTTATAGTGAACAGAGGACACAGTGTTATTGTGTGTGTACATTCTTGCTTGTTAGTTGCATGATTACATAACGACTATAAGGCTTACATACATAGAACATATACTGTTAATGAGATTTTAATGCAACATTTTGGTTTAGTTCTTTGTTTGAAGTACTTTCTGTGAGATTAAAGATGACTTAGTATTTGGTTTCTTTGACAGCTACATGATTATATCACGACGCTACTAATGTGTGACACAATTTACAGTGTCGTTTTTGTTGTGTATCTGTTTTATATCTGCACAGTTTTTATGTATTACTCTGGAAAGTAAAACATGTTTTAGTAGTAACTTTTGTGGTATGGCTACAATGAGGCAGCCTTTTCCGTAGCACAACAATATGTTACAGCACAGTACTTACTTCATCACGGCAATAAGCATAATAACTAAGATATCTATATGCATAGCATTTCACTTTTGTTTATTACGAGGTAAGTACATTGACTTCTACAAAACGTTGCTTATGGACGACGATAATTACGACACTTGCTACATTTTTACCCTTAAGTAATGACAGAGATTATCTTACAACAAGACGCACAGTTTAACACTACAGTACAATTATTTGAGTGATTAATTTTGTACTTAAAACATTTATTTTTAAAGTTTTTTGAATTACAAAGAAAGTTTACCGTGATACATTTCATTCCATTGCTGTAATTTGTAACTCCTGAGGGTATAATTACATTAATCCTCAGGGGGGTACACACTTACTTTGTGTACCATGTGTTTGGCAAGCACAAGGAGCCCTAGCTAATATGGTATTTGCTTATACAACTTTACACATCGGTAACACTGAATTACACAGCTATCTGATTATTTAACAGAGAAACAAATTTTTTTTACAATGTCAGTGACACATGTTTACGCAATTACACAGTTGGATAATTTCACACTTATGAAATTGTATATTGTCTGCACTGTGTGAACTGTTCATATTTTTTCGGCACCATTGTGATACTATGGGAGCTTTGAATGTCATATTTGGTAAGGGAGCATGATTTTTAAAGTACGTTTGAGGTAGATGACGCTATTGAAATGAGCAGAGAATTTTTCTTAGGTTTTGAAATTATTGCAGAAAGCTACGACGTTTTTGAGATTTGACTGAGGTGTTATGATGTTATTATTATGACGACCATGTGTATTTTGGTCTTGAGGTATGTTTATGATCAATAAGCTGATGCTATATGAGGAATTTGATTATGCTATGTATTTATTATGATGAAATATTGAAGAAGTGTCGACAAATATGTATATGTGTAATGAGGTAAGGAATAATGAGTAGTGGTTAGGGACTCTGACTTGTGGAAAAAAGATGTAGGAAACCAAGAATCGTACTTTAAGAGTTATGAAATGTGTGTAAATGCGTGAATGTATCACAATGCCGGCGAAAATTTTTTGGACTCTGTTATATTTATAAGATTTTGCTTCTACAGATTTGTAATGCAAATATTTCGACCTGTGAAATCTTATTTGTATCAAACTGTCACTGTAGTGGAAACTGATGTAAATATTTTGGTAAGGAAGGCAGGTCACCTTGACGTAATGCACTGTAAGCACCCAGCTGCGCGACAGTCGCCTGGAAAAAAGGCATTAGTGTTTGCCTTTCAGAGGCACAGGTGGAGAAAAGAAAGAGGGCATTATCCTCGCTAATGACATTCCTTTGTAGAAAGCATCGCAAATACGACACGCTCATTACTTGGAAACATATTGTACTTTGTGCTACTTGCTGAAATGCTTATGAACTGATGGGAAATATTCTTATATCTGCACACCTGAATACGACAAGTGTCTTTCTACGAGAGTTGAGAGAATTTCTACTAATTTATGAAATGACACATGACTATTGAATGATATTTTTATGCTTCACTTTAGATAGTTGCTTATTTCATTTGATATCTGGTTTCCAGCTGTGTTATAGCATTGGTTTTATAAAATAAAATCTAATGCATTTGCTAATGTGAAAACTTTCTGTCAACAGATCTATTAAATAATAATTTTATGATCCACATTCTTCGAAAAAGGAGCACGGAAAGGAAAGAACAATAAGAAGGAACTAATAACAGTAACTGCATACACAATTTTCTTTTCACGTACTTGGTAATTTCTTTTGTAGTATAAGTTGTGGTGCACCATTTAGTTAAATAGACATTAAGATGTGAATAGACATTTCCCTTATACTGTATACATTGTTGTCTTTAGTGTACTATTTTTTCTGCTTCAGCTTTGTCATATTTAGGTGTTGCTGCTGCTGTTTGCCAGGCATAGTGCTACTGAATTTGACTTTGTATTACTCTGTTAAGCCAGTTTTACTACGGATTTATTTTTCTTGTTTGCTGCACATTGCCGTATATAAGTTGTAATATTGCAATTGCTTTGCGAATTTATATATACTACTGCTTGCTTTGCCAATTTCCATTTTTTTGTCATTGCTGTTTGTGTTAATTTGTTATGTGCTGTTGCATTGCCTCATCCCTTGGTATATATATGTGAGCTCAGTAGATTTAAGTTAGCTTAAGAGGGGGTAGACTATATAAGAAACTAACTATGATGAATCGGAAGAAATGCATTGAGAAGCTATAAGAAAATGGTTTGGCCAAAAAAGTAGTGTACAGTGGAGAAAAACTATTTTTGAAAGAGGATATGAACAAAAAAGTAGGGTTTAGGGACAACAGGTTTAGGTAGGATTTTCTTGGAAATAAATGATGAGGTAAGATAATGGAAAATAAATAATGAGGTAAGAAATATGTGAACATATAAATACAGAAAGCATGCTTGGATAGGATTTTCTTGGTGGAACGAAATGTTGAAATAATAGTTAAGATCTATGGAATGAAGTTTTGGGTTGGACTGCAGTACCAAATGTTACACTGAAAACGAACCCTGTCTTTCCTTTTATATTATTCCGCTATGTGTTGATGTACCCTTGTGTAATTGTCTTTTTCCTGTCTTTATGTGTTTAGCTAATAAGATTTATGTTGTAGAATTTTTCAAATACTATGTTATTTTCTCTGTAAAGATGTTTAGACATTATTTATTCTGCTCATGCGTGAAATTAATGTTTCGAAAATTATTCTCATTATTTTATATATTTACTTATGTCATAATTCCTGTAACACTGATGTATATGTCTATTTCTATTCGTTTGTAAAGCTTGTATTACTACAAATGTTATCTGTACTATTATGTTCTTTAATGATGTGTTTTGTACCTTTGTAATTGTATTCTTATGTTTCAGTAGCATTGATTTTGGGGCTGGGGGACGGGAGGAGGTTACGCCAGTTGTTCTCCTTCCCAGGCAGTTTGGAATTCGCTCCATTCGCGCCACCTTGTATAGTTTCCCTGTATTCCCTGAAGCGTTTGACAACCTGTGTGCGCGCGCGCTTTGAGGTGCATTGGCGCTAGCAGCAGCGTCCATGGTGGCTTCGAGGTGTGGTACATGCTTGGGTCAGCTCACAGTTGCTAAGCGCCCGTGTTTACAGTCAGTGTTTACGAGCACTGGGTTGAATAGGGGTACTACGGCAAGAACGCATAGTTAGTTTTGGCCAGGGTTGTGGGTTTCGATAGTTGACTGTAATCTGGTAATAAGCTGTGCGGTCTGGTGTTACTAAGTCCCAACTTTGTTCCTCTCTGTTTGATGTTTTGCATTGACCACAGTTTGGGTACAAGCTCGAGTAATTTGTAGCCAAGAGTAGTGGTTACTCAGTGGCCGGTCTCATTCTGTTTATGTAACTTCACCATTGTCAGGAAGATGGTAACGGTGCCTTTTGGCAGTGAAAGACGACTCGAAAACGTTTACTTTGAGTTATAAGAAGTAAATGCTGATATAGCATACCGCCGTCAAGAAGTTGTGTGGTGCTACTTTTGTGGATTACTGTAAAGACTGGGTACAGCAGCAGTGTAGGTTGTTAAAGTCTGTTATAAGGCGTTTCTGCCATTGTAAAACGACGGTAACGACCATTACTGCGTCTGAAGGGAGGGATACGCGTTGATTTTCTCTGTCTTGTTGTCGTTATAGGATTAATCAAAACCGGAAGAAACGTTGGGCTGCCGCCTTGGTATGGTTTCCAGAATGGTGGAACTTGGAGCGTGGAACATCGACACTTCCCTAGGGTGTGTTGTTGCATGGTCAGAGTGTTCCCGATAGTAGGGCGTTGAGATCAGTTGTCTTGTTAAACCACCTCCATTAGGACCTTTCCTAGTACGGCGGTGCGGGTCTCCCGCACCGTTCCCCTACGCTCTGCCAAGCAACATGGGACTTCATTTCCATTTGTTTTGTTGAGATAATTTTAAAGGTTTTTATACTGTTGGTTTTTTTTCCTTTCGTGGCGGTTCACGGAGCACGTTTGTGTGAAGCAGGGCGCTTCGCTTTTGTAGAATGGTGAAGTGGTAAAGTTAGTTATTTCAATTGAGGGTGCTCCACCGTAAGTACTGATCTGGCTACGGTCGCACTGCCATACTTGACTTGTTCTGCACAGAGAAAACTTTATAAGTAATTTAATTACGGCCGAAGTGATATGCTTGAAGAAGGGGGTCAAGAATGCTTGTCTGACGCTACAGAAAACCTTAAAAAGTGGTTAGAGAAAACCACAGGTTCACCACAAATGCACTGTCTATGGAATTTCATAAAATGTTTTTGTATCTTATTGTTACAGAATATTAACACTCCTCATTTAAATTCAATAGCCGCAACATTCTGCGAATAGGGTATAGGAAAGCTTGTTTAGAGGTATTGGATTATTTCGAAAATTAACCATAGATGTACATAAATTTTAGTAATACAATTTATATTCTTCTGTCCATTATTTATACCCTTCAGAGATTGGAAAAAACAACACTGATATTTCAACAATTTATCATTATAAAATTAAATCATTTTGTATCTTTGTTTTTGGTACTGAAACTGTAGTCGTCTGTTACTAGTGGGGGGGGGGGAGGAGGGGAACAGGAACTTAGATTTGTGGCAGGGGGAAGGGATGACAGTAGGAAATTGTGACCCCATAACGTCCCACCACAACACCCAGAACTGAAGCCTTGATCGACATCTCACGTAATTCCTTATATCTTAGGCCATGGTGACATTTAAAGACATTAGTATGTCCGAACCTGTCGATACTGTTAAAACGTTTTAGGATCGTATGTCCTGTGGATGTGACCCAACCCGAGGGTTTTCAACAGTTCGTAATTCTTTAGGGAATTGCTGAACGATGTGTGAGAAAGAGTGGTAACCACAGCGAGGAATTTCTGAAGTGTCAGCGGAAAGATGACTGCGATGAACCTGAATGGCTCATATCGTAACAAGTGTTTGCTTCTGGACATAAGTTTATAGTACTTATATCTAGTTTTAACTAGTATAATGGCCCATAAAAATATGCGTCAATTTTTTAATGTCATTCTCTCGCTCGTCACAGGCCAGAAAGGACTGACAGTGTTCTGCAGTTATTCAACTTTGCAAGTGCGTATCAGTTTTAACCTTGTTCAATAATTTTTAGTAGCGCTTGGGGCTAAAAATTAAATAAACCTTTCGTATCTTATATAGGAAAAGGGTGGATAATAAAGGTTATTTTAGATTGCACAAGTTGTACTGATACATTATGAATCACCATCTCGAAAAAAAAGTTCGGTTACTAATTTGCTGTTGCTTAGAGGATGTTCCGTGTTCATTACAAAAATTTAGTTTTGATGTGGTGAACTAAACTGGATTGTTTAACTCCGTTTGTGTCTACAATGTAATCGTGAACATACAAAAATAATTGAGAAACACAAAACTGTATACTAAATAGGCTATCCTGTGAAATACTGTATTACGCAGTGGAGCGAACAGTGCTACAATGCGTGACGTTACAGTGCAGTTCCAACACACAAAATAGAATGAAAATTGTTCGTAAAACTGCAAAACGAATTTTGAAAGAATGAGTGTCCAAAGTTTCTTTCTAGAAATGTCCTATGAATTTGCGCTCGCAAACTGACTAAAGAAAATTTCAAACATGAAATAATACAGACGAGAATATGACACTGCACTGTAAAAATAGGTCTGTTAATTTTATCAGTACTTTGCATGCACTGTCACGTCATTGGTCGCCTTCCCCTTCACGGCCGCCTCCACTTGAGTCGCACGCCGTGATCACGTGAACATCAACAGGGGCTGGCAGCAACAAAACACCTCCCAGAGGGTCCACAACACCTTTGTGGATACATGCGTAGTGAACACGGGACCACGAGCTAGTGTGGCCCTCCTTCCTTTCTGGGCCGCATACCTTTCTTTTCCACATCCTTCCCCATCCCCCATCTTCCCCCCCCCCTCACCTCCGCCTCTTCCCTTCCCTTTCTCCCCCTCTGGGAGTATGTTTAGTGCCTACGTCCGGAGACGGACGCTCGAAACTGTAAAACAGTCTCTCTTCTTCGCTTTCTCTGCTGGCAAGTCTTTGTCCTTCCTTTGTCCTCTTTTCCTTTACTCTTCTCTTTACCATTTTCTCCACTGCGGCATTTGAGACCTTTCTTCTTAACCTTTCCTTTCCTTCTTTGTTCCTCCCTTTTTCTTTTTTCGTCCCTGTGTGTGTCTGAAGGCAGACCCACGTATTCCCATGCGTAGCCGGTGACAGAGTAACGTGTAATTCCCCACCCTGGGTAGACAGGTAGGACACGTACATACCGCCTGGTAACGGCCAGGCCCAGGGAGGGGTGATTACCTGAGGTGATACCTTCTGAAAGTGCCGATTGGCCACTCTGTCCGTTTCTTGGGAGGTGTGACCTGAGGTGTGAACAATCACCTAAGGTGGGACTGCCCTCAGAGGCGGCCGCCACAAGGAAGGAACGCGCCATTGGAGACGCCAGTAATCATGGGGGATACTTCTGCAATGGTTTCCTCATCATCTACTATGTCTGCTCACAAGCGAAGGTTCAATGAGTCTCAGCCACGGAAATTCTTCCATCGTTGCCACAGTTTCTTGTTGTTTCCCGGTCGGACGAAGGTCAAGACTTCTCCACAGTCAACCCTTTCATTATCCAGAAAGGTACCGACGCAATTGCAGGTCCTGGAAAGTCTTGTTCCCGATTACGAAATGGCACCTTGTTGTTAGAAACAGTCAGTGCCCTCCAGGCACAAAAATTGCTGTGTACTTCACTGCTCCACACCTTCCCTGTCTGGGTGGAAGCGGACCACACTTTAAATTCATCACATGAGGTCGTTTATACACGCTCCCTCGACGGATTGTCCAACGAGGAAATTCAAAGCTACCTGTATGACTAGGGCGTAACGGCTGTTGATCGAGTCATGAAAAGGGTTGACAAGAACATTGTTCCAACCTGTACTGTCTTCTTGACATTTGACAGAGTTCAGCTTCCATCGACCATAAAAGCGGGCTATGAGATAATTTCCATTCGCCCTTACATCCCAAACCCTACGCGTTGCTGTCAGTGTCAGCGGTTCAATCATACCACCCAGTCATGCTCCAATCTGGCCAATGCGTTACGTGTGGCAAGGATGCCCATGAGGGTGCTTGTCCACCTCCACCCCCTCGTTGCATCAACTGTATGGGTGATCACGCTGCTTCCTCTAGAGATTGCCCCATTTTTAAAGACAAACGGCTCATTCAGGAAATTGGAGTGGAGGAAAAGTTGTCTATCTTTGCTGCTCGAAAGTTATTCGCCAGTCGAAAGCCCATTGTGCCTCACGCAGGTAAATACAGCACTGTCCTTGCCTCTTCTCGGCCAACAAAGGAGGCACCCACGCAGACTTGTGATTTCACCTTTAGTACCACGGTCGTCAGTTCGACCAGCGCAAAGATCGCCTGTTCAACCTCCCCACTCTCACCTGCTCACTCTATGGCTCACCCTTCATCGGGTTGTGCTAAATCCCGAGCCCCAAAATCAGACACTCGGACTTCCAAAAAAGAGCCTACTCGTGAAGATTTTTTACGTACCCCAACTTCGCAACCATCGATTCCTCCTTCTTCTCAACGTTCTGTTTCCAAGAAGGCTAATAAGAAACCCAGTTCCTCTCCTTCTCTGCCATGGTGTGTCTCATCTACAGCATCACCTGGTGGTCACCGCCCTCGGCCGTCTTCTGTGTCGCCGAGGCGCACTGCTGGCGGCCGATCAACCGGCCGATCGCTGGTGGCAGGAGCTGCTCCCGAACAACCTATGGGTCAGGATCTTCTGCCTTCGGCTGAATGCCGTTCCACGCTGTCGGTCGCCGGCTCTGAGCAGTCGTTGAGTTGAGGGCAACCTTGGTCACATTCTTCCCTTTTCTGTCCACCCTATGTCCATTATCCATTGGAATATCCGCGGCATTCGAGCCAATCGGGATGAATTGTCGATCCTCTTACGATTCTACTCGCTGGTCATCTTCTGTCTTCAGGAAACAAAGCTGCATCCCCACGATCACTTTGTTTTCCCCCATTTTCAGTCAGTCCAATTTGATCTCCCCTCTGTTGAAGGCACTCCAGCACATGGAGGACTCATGATTCTTCTCCATGATACTCTCCATTATCACCCAATCCCCTTAAACAGTTCCTTCCAAGCTGTCGCTGTCCGTCTTTCCCTTTCTGGATACACCTTTTCTCTTTGTACTGTATACATTCCATCGTCCACACCAATGGCTACTTGGTCAGCTTCCGCCCCCCTGTTTGCTGGTTGGGGACTTCAATGCCCACCACCTGCTTTGGGGATCTCCTCGTCCTTGTCCGTGCGGCTCACTATTGATAGACGTCTTCCACCAAGCGGATCTTGTTTGCCTCAACACTGGGGATCCTACATTTTTGTCTGCCTCTACGACAAATTTCTCTCATTTGGACCTTTTGGTCGGTACTGTTCCGCTAGCTTGGCGCTTCGAATGGTTCGCTCTTGCTGATACACACTCGAGTGACTACTTTCCATGTGTCCTTAGATTGCAGCCACAACTGCAGTATATGCGCCCGAGACGCTGGAAGTTTGCCCAAGCTGATTGGACACTTTTTTCGTCTCTAGCGACATTCGATGACCGTCACTTTCCTATCGTCGACGATGAGGTCACTCATATTACAGAAGTTATTCTTACGGCTGCCGAACGTTCAATACCTCGCACCTCCGATTTGCCCCGGGCCCCCCAGTTACTTGGTGGAATGAGGCAATACGTGAGCGGCGACGTGCTCTTCGCGTTTTCCGGCACCATCCTACTTTTGCCAACTGTATCCGTTATAAGCAGTTCCGTGCGCGATGCCGTCGCGTCATCCTCGATAGCAAGAAGGCAAGCTGAGACTTCTTTACTAGCTCCTTTAACACCTTCACTCCCTCCTCGGAAGTTTGGAGTCGGATTCGATGGTTATCTGGCGCGCCTAGTTTCGCCCTGGTGTCTGGGCTCACTGTCGCGCATGATACATTAGTGGACCCCGTCGCAATTTCTAACTCATTGGGTCAACACTTTGCTGAGATTTCGAGCTCTTCAAATTACCAGCCAGCTTTTCTCCCGAAGAAACGTGCAGCGGAAGTGCGACCTCTTGCTTTCTCTCTCAAAATCGCGAAAGCTATAATATTGTTTTCTCCATGCGAGAACTCCAACACGCACTCTCTTCTTCTCGCTCTTCCGCCCCAGGACCGGATGGTATCCACATCCAAATGTTGCTGCATTTATCATACCAAAGTCTGCGTTACCTCCTTCGCCTTTAAAATCGAATTTGGACCGGCAGTACTTTTCCCAGCAGATGGCGGGAAGCTATCGTCGTTCCTGTTCCGAAACCTGGAAAGGACAAACATCTCCCCTCTAGCTATCGCCCCATTGCTCTCACGAGTAGTGTGTGTAAGGTTTTGAAGCGTATGGTGAATTGCCATTTAGCCCGGTGACTGGAGTCCCGAAGTTTTTTAACACCTGCCCAATGCGGTTTCCGAAAGCATCGTTCTGCCGTTGACCATCTTGTTGCTGTCTCCACTTATATCATGAACAATTTTCTCAGGAAACGCCAAACAGTAGCAATATTTTTTGATCTGGAGAGAGCATACGATACCTGTTGGAGGACAGACATCTTCCGCACGCTGTTCTCTTGGGGCTTTCGAGGACGGCTGCCCCTTTTTGTTCGTGAATTTACGGCAGAGCGCACATTTAAAGTGCGGGTGAACACTACTTTCTCCCGTACTTTCTCCCAAGAAAACGGGGTACCCCAGGGCTCCGTGCTGAGTGTCGTGCTGTTTGCCATTGTCATAAATCCAATTATGGATTGTTTACTTCCTGATGTCTCGGGCTCCCTCTTTGTGGACGATTTTGCGATCTACTACAGCTCTCAACGGACCAGCCTTCTTGAACGACATCTTCAAGGATGTATCGATCGCCTCCACTCTTGGAGCATCGAAACCGGCTTCCGCTTTTCTCCCAATAAGACCGTTTATGTCAATTTTTGGCGTCGTACGGAGCTTCTTCCGTCTTCCTTACATCTAGGCCCTGTCAACCTTCCGTTAGTGGACGTCGCTAAATTCTTGGGTCTTATGTTTGACAGAAAACTGTGCTGGTCCTCCCACGTTTCCTATCTTTCGCCTCGCTGTCTGCGATCCCTCAACACCCTCCATGTCCTGAATGGTACCTCCTGGGGAGGGGACCGAGTGGTCCTTCTCCGCCTCTGTCGCGCCTTAGTGAGCTCGGAATTGGACTATGGAAGCATAGTTTACTCTTCAGCTCGGCCGTCTATTCTTCGGCGTCTCTACTCTGTCCACCACCGTGGATTACGTTCAGTGTCTGGAGCCCTGTGGAAAGCCTTTATGCTGAGACTGCTGAACCTCCGCTGTCCTTCTGAGTCGTTATGCTAGCCATCTATCTTCCATGCCTGTTAATCCGGCCCATGACATTTTTTTCGACGCCTCCTTGGATTTAAGTTATGCAGGTGGCCCTTCCTCCCTACTACCACCAGAAGTCCGCTTCCGTCAACTACTCCACTCTCTTTCCTTCCGCTTTCCTAAAACTTTCTTGACAACTTGGCGTACAGCACCGCCTTGGCTCCGTCCCCGGACCTGCCTGCTCCGTGACCTTTGTCAATTTCCCAAGGATGGTATCCCTTCACTTGTTTATCGTCGGGCATTTGCTGCTCTATATGCACAAATGAAGGAAGCCACATTTATTTACACTGATAGATCAAAAACATCGTTTGGTGTAGGGAGTGCCTATATTGTTGGCGATACCCCAAATCGACTTCGGCTTCCCGACCAGTGCTCGGTTTATACTGCGGAGCTTTACGCTGTTCTCCAGGCTGTCCAATACATCCGTCGCCATCAGCGGATACAGTGTGTTATCTGCTCAGATTCGCTCAGCTCTCTCCTCAGTGTCCAAGCTCTCTACCCTGTCCATCCTCTGGTCCACCGGATTCAGGACTGCCTCCACTTGCTCCACTTGGGGGGCGTCTCTGTGGCGTTCCTCTGGATCCCTGGACATGTTGGTATCTGTGGAAATGAGGCGGCCGATATAGTGGCCAATACTGCAGTCTCTCTTCTTCAGCCTGCTATTCGCATGATTCCCTTCGCCGATCTACGGAGTGTTTTATGCCGTCGTGTTGCTCTTCTATGACACGCACATTGGTCGACACTTTCCAATAATAAATTGCGGGACGTGAAAGCTCTTCCCTGTGCTTGGACCTCTTCCTCCCGAACTCGTCGTCGGGAGGAGGTAATTTTAACTAGACTCCGGATAGGGCACTGTCTTTTTAGCCATCGACATCTTTTAAGTGGCAATCCTCCCCCACTCTGTCCCCACTGCTCTCAACTGTGGACGATGAGACACCTTTTACTCGAGTGCCCCTATTTTACTCCGTTACGCGCCCATCTACAGCTTTCGCCTGATACATCTTCCATTTTAGCAGATGACACGCGCTCAGCCGATCGCGTTCTCGAGTTTATTATTGCCAGTGAGATGACGTCAGTCATTTGAAGCTCTTTCTGGGGACAAACAACCCCCCTTCCACAGTGGTATTTAAGCTTTCCTTCTGTTTTTAGTTTCCCCACTTTTTTGAGTTTCGCTCCCATTGCTGCTGGTTTCCAGTTTCGATTTTTTACCTTTTCCTAAGTCATAGACCGGGCGCTAATGACCGTAGCGGTTTTGCGCCCTAAAACCATAACAAAAAAAGCAACAAAACATGCGCGTACCGGGTCATCACGAAAAAAAGCACTATACTCTTCTGGACAATGTCTTTTCTATACGGTTCTTTTATAATCGAACAGCTACATAAAAGGAGCCAGTTTATTCATTTACACATGAAAACTTTAATTACCTGTTTTTTTTGGTTGGAACATTGTTCGCAGAGAAAAAGACGATCGATAAAATTATAATAAAATTATTTTAGTGAAAGCAGTCTTGAACTTATGTAAGTTATTTATTTCATTCGGTGATCGGTTTCGATCTCTTATAGAATCATCATCAGAGCATTTTACCCTAGATGACATTTATTTACTCATTTATTAACAGTGCATCACGACCAACGGCTTTGGTAACTATAATGGGTCGTTAGCTACTAAAAACTAGTCACGAACTGCTGAGATAGACTCTTCGTCTTTTTCCACAGCTTTTATCAGTGCTGTTATTTTTCTTGTCTTTTACATAATTACATTGTTAATTATAAAAAAACATAAAAGAAAATTTTGGGAAAGGTCACTAAATTTACTATATTCTTAAGAAGTGAAGATTTAGATAGTCAAAGAGGTCCGTTTACCTGGTTATTTGAATTGGGAGGGCTTCAGTGAACACCTCGAGCATGTCTTACCTCAATTAGCAGATTCTGTTCTGCTAGGTTAGTATCATATGTACGTACATCGTGAGATTAGCTCTACGTGGTTTGCGTATAAGGTACGACAGTTACTTTCTCGATTTGTCCTCGTCGTAAGTGGTACAGGAGTCTCGGAAGGTTGACATCGAGCCGCTGCTCCCCAAAGGGGTTTTCTTACTATGTCGTGCGTTTGTGTTTGTGTAACCGACTTTTATTATATGTATTTGAGTCTCATTATACTGTTATGCTTTTTTATGTACAGTATTAAAAGTTCACATGTTTTACAATCTGTATCTTTTGCATCTTTACATATTACACAATTATACGTTTAAAAATAATGATGCAAGAAACAAAAGAACTACTTGTTTTGCTTCGTAGATACAAGAATATTTATTGCTTTATTTCTTATTACTAACTTACTTCTAAATTCCACGCATGTACTGTATTGCTTGCGATATTATTGCAAATGTGTGATCTGTTACCAAGCCGTATATGTATCTGTATCTGATGATACTGATGTGTTAATGTCATCGCCTGTGTCTGTATGTTCGTATGTTTGCATATCAGTGTTCGTATCTCTGTTGATCCATGTATCAGCTTATGGCGTCGCTGCTTATAAGTCTTGCGTTGTGTTTTTCCTATTTCTTTAGTGATGCAGTTAAGCATACTCCATTAATCTGGATCTCTTAGAGCTTGCCGTATGTTTTCGATTTCTGTCATCAGTCTTATGTGTGTGAGTGTGCCACACTGGAGTGTTATGTTTTTGCAGGACCCGTATTCCCCATATTCCCCACATTCACACAAGGCGCTTTGTCTAAGGCCAAAGCGGTGCAGGTGTATGGGGTAAAGGCCATGTCCTGTCAGGAAGTGTACCGCACCGCGACATGGATCAACAACGTGTCCGGGTCTCAATCATTCCCGGATGTTCGGAAAGAAAGAGAAGACCCGACGGCCCTTTTTGCATGTTCCCCATTCTTTCTAACACGTCTCTTTTTAGTCAGTACACTGGTACTCTATGTCTAATGGGTATATAAAAGCGCTATATCGCAAGAACAACGCATAGGGCCTCCACGGACATGGTGTAGTATCACCATTTCCCTGTCACTTCTCTTTTAGCGCAATTGTTTATGTGTAACTTCGCAAGTGGTCTATGTGGATCAAAGACTCGTTACGACTGAGAGAGAAATGTTATCTCTGGCTTGTGGTATAAGAACTCAGTGGATATAATGTGGAACATTATGTGTACTATGAACTTAACTTACTTCGGAATTAGGAACTGCTGAGAGGAATCACATGGTACGATAGCGGCTGAACGGTAAACAGTAGCGGCTGAACGGTAAACAGGGGCATTGTTGGAAGCTGCCATTTGAATACGGAATGTAATTTGATTAATTATTGTGAAATTTCATTTCATACAAGAAGATGATGTATCCTGAAATGTAGCAATGAAGAGCATTTATGGAAAATATAATTTCATGAAAGGAAAATGTACGTTTAATTCTTTTGTTAGTTTAACTTCTCCGTTGTATGTGACTCGGAACACTATTTGGTGCGTCGTAGCTCTTAGGGGACTTTGTATCCTGGGAAATCAATGAAGCCTGCGTCGCGGCCATTTATGCTTTCTTTGAGAGATTAACTTCTGGATTTTTATCGAAATTAATACACAACTTGGACACCGATTTCCATGCTGCAGAATGAGTACGTCATAACACCCAGACGGGGCCCGACGGCATACGATGTGCCTCTGACTATTTTAAGAATTTTCAGTCACGATCACCGGAATTCTGCAGAGCCACAGAAACTTTATTCCAGGTGCTGACTTTGACATCGAGAGACAGACACAGTTTGATTACGAACTGTAACTACCCTTTATACATCATTAATCATTTTGCTTTATAGACTGGAGAATTCAAACAGGAATTAAGTTAATACCTGGGAGTGTGGGAGATATTTATCTTAAAATATTGGAGAAGCAACTTCTCTCGCCCAAAAGTTTCCATTCAACTAACCAGATATCATTCAGTCATAATAATGTAACTTTAATGTAATGGGGAGAATAGTCCAAACAGTAGCTTCTTACGTAGCCACTGACAGCTGTGACAAGAGGAGATGGTGGCATAGGTATGAAGAACACTGATCTTGATTCTATAGAAATGGAAACTGGTCATGCAATGAAATAGATAACTTACATACGGGTAAGACTGCTTTTATTGAGATAATTTTATCAATAATTTGTGCTTTTATTGCAATAATTTTATTAATCATTTATGAGTTAATAAAATGTGAGGAAATTTCAGGTTTCCGAGCGTATTGGCACCTTACAAGTTCGCCACAACCTCTACTCGCATTGCCGGCCACCACGGATCAAACTGGCTACGTCTGAGTCGAGCGTCTCTGCACAGACGTGCGCTAACGACATCGACTACGGAGGCGAGACGAAAAATGTTCGCAGTTACGGTAATCACACACAGCCGTATGCGAACTGGCCACGTAGAATCTGAGAAGTGCATACCAGTCGCTACGGTTGTGGTTAGAAGTGGCGGTGCCAAGTTGTGGGGTGTGCAACAGCATTTAACAAACATTTTTGCTAACCAGACGAAAACCGACAATCTGAAATAAAGAGACAGAACCCCACAGTAGGGGGACAAATCAGGCGCCAGTCCATTTTGTTAGTGTGGATTACCTCTATCAGGGGCAGGTATGCACTCAGGGGCAAACCTATTGTTCTCCTTTGAGATACGGGTACTTAACCTATTGTTCTACTAAAAGGATCCTTCCTTTTGATTGACAGGCACTTAACCTATTGTTCTCGCACCCCCTCACACTCCCCTCCCCCCTCAGGAAACCTCCAATCCACCTTCCCCCTCGCTGCTACAGGTACACTTTCAGGTCTGAGTTATTGGAATAGTTCTTCTCACTCTTATCAGTTTGATTGACTACTTAATTAAATTGACCAGTTAACTGACCTCTCCATCTCTGGTAAACCCCCTTGCCTCCCACCCCCTCTCCTGGAAATTGCCGAGAAAAAGACACAGTAGATCGGACATTTGGAGGGAAATCGATTGCTGTGAGTGGAATATTGCTTAAACAATTTAGACAATGTGTGGAATATTGTTCAATTCGACAATTTAGGGGATTCAAGGTTATATGGAAACTGCAGCTCTTTGGTGGAGAGGAAGGATCTCATAACAGGAAATTCAAGGGTATATTGTTTATTTACAAAAAAAAAATCAGTTTGTGGGGGTTAGATTTCTCTTGCTCATCATTCTCTGGTGTTTGGGAACATGAAGGTCTTGTAAGAAGCAATTACATAGAGCAAACATGTTGCACAGCCTAATGTTCGGCACTGTACCCTGGGTGTCTTAACCTAATGTCCGGCCCTTTATCGGTACTTAACCTATTCTGTTAAGTGGTTTTCCATGTCACACACATTTCCTTAAACTATTGTACCACCTTTGATACCAAATTAAGTAATTAGTTACGTACTCCCACCATTTTCTGATACACTTTTCGAATTTCACACACTTTTGAACGCCATTTCTGGCGCATTCTTCTTTGTCACCCACCCCCTTAAAGTACTGTACTATGTTTTACATAAAAATTATGCAAATTAACCTCTTGTTATGCACTTTACCTTATGCACTTGTACTGATAAAACAACGTTGATATAAAAAATTTATGCAAATTAATTAAATCAATATTCTTCACATATATGGGGTAGTTTCTTTTTAACTCACAGCATCCTATTGGTCAGTGAAATCGATGGAACATAGTTTAAACAAAAGATCGCTTGTCAAAAACGTTTTCTGACAAACAACATCAGACACTGATACCACTGAATCCGCACAAGTCCCCGGAGTGTGGGTACACAGGCAGCCCCCACGAAGTGACAACACGGCTGTCAGCTGCCAAGCAAAGCACAGGTGTCCATTTGGGTCCCACAAGCATGAGGTGCCAGCATCCCTTTCATGATAGACACCTGATAAATTCCTGAGGCTGCTCATGATGTCATTCAATTCGAATATCATTTATTGAAATTTGTTGAAATTTGTTTAAAATTGTTGAAATTTGTCTAAATTTGTTATCTACCTGCAGCATTAGTGGCTTAGTGTGGTGATATCGGTGCTTGTCGAACTGTCGGTGTTCAATTAGCAGACAGGGGGAGTTTTAATAGCTGTATTACATGGACTCATTCAGCCGAGGAGTGCATCCACAGCTCACTGCATGAAGAATGGAAGAGAGCATTAATACTTGAACATATGAACGGGGAATACAGTCCTGCAAATAAATGCTTTGCATTAAAGATGCATTACACAACACGTGGAAACATCTGTCTCTGCTGGAATTATGTCATTTCCAAAACCTACGTATAAGTTCCCACCACAAAAGTGACAACTGCTTCCGATTAATCAGACCAAAGAACTGAGGTAGTTGGCGAATTCATCGCTAGAGAGCTCTGCGATAGGTCACGTGATCATTCAGTTGAGTCCTTAGGATTATGATGATCAAAACAAAATGTCCAGACACTCTGTGACCAAAATAGTACTGAAACAGAAGATGACAGACTAAAGGCCGAAATACTAAATGTCTTTTTCCAAAGCTGTTTCACAGAGGAGGACTGCACTGTAGTTCCTTCTCTAGATTGCCGCACAGATGACAAAATGGTAGATATCGAAAAAGACGACAGAGGGATAGAGAAACAATTAAAATCGCTCAAAAGAGGAAAGGCCGCTGGACCTGATGGGATACTAGTTCGATTTAACACAGAGTACGCGAAGGAACTTGCCCCACTTCTTGCAGCGGTGTACCGTAGGTCTCTAAAAGAGCGTAGCGTTCCAAAGGATTGGAAAAGAGCACAGGTCATCCCCGTTTTCAAGAAGGGACGTCGAACAGATGTGCAGAATTATAGACCTATATCTCTAACGTCGATCAGTTGTAGAATATTGGAACACGTATTATGTTCGAGTGTAATGACTTTTCTGGAGACTAGAAATCTACTCTGTAGAAATCAGCATGGGTTTCGAAAAAGACGGTCGTGTGAAACCCAGCTGGCTCTATTCGTCCACGAGACTCAGAGAGCCGTGTTTCTTGACTTCCGCAAGGCGTTCGATACAGTTCCCCACAGTCGTTTAATGAACAAAGTAAGAGCGTATGGACTATCAGACCAATTGTGTGATTGGATTGAAGAGTTCCTAGATAACATAACGCAGCTTGTCATTCTCAATGGAGAGAAGTCTTCCGAAGTAAGAGTGATTTCAGGTGTGCCGCAGGGGGGTGTCATAGGACCGTTGCTATTCACAATATACATAAATGACCTTGTGGATGACATCGGAAGTTCACTGAGACTTTTTGGAGATGTTGCTGTGGTGTATCGAGAGGTTGTAACAATGGAAAATTGTACTGAAATGCAGGAGGATCTGCAGCAAATTGGTGCAGGGAATGGCAATTGAATCTCAATGTAGACAAGTGTAATGTGCTGCGAATACATAGAAAGATAGTTCCCTTAACATTTAGCTACAAAATAGCAGGTCAGCAACTGGAAGCAGTTAATTCCATAAAGTATCTGGGAGTACGCATTAGGAGTGATTTAAAATGGAATGATCATATAAAGTTGATCGTCGGTAAAGCAGATGCCAGACTGAGATTCATTGGAAGAATCCTAAGGAAATGCAATCCGAAAACAAAGGAAGTAGGTTACAGAACGCTTGTTCGCCCACTGTTTGAATATTGCTCAGCAGTGTGAGATCCGTACCAGATAGGGTTGGTAGAAGAGATAGAGAAGATCCAACGGAGAGCAGCGCGCTTCGTTACAGGATCATTTAGTAATGGCGAAAGCGTTACAGAGATGATAGATAAACTCCAGTGGAAGACTCTGCAAGAAGTACGCTCAGTAGCTCGGTACGGGCTTTTGTTCAAGTTTCGAGAACATACCTTCACCGAAGAGTCAAGCAGTATATTGCTCCCTCCTACGTATATCTCGTGAAGAGACCATGAGGATAAAATCAGAGAGATTAGAGCCCACACAGAAGCATACCGACAATCCTTCTTTCCACGAACAATACGAGACTGGAATAGAAGGAAGAACCGATAGAGGTACTCAGGGTACCCTCCGCCACACACCGTCAGGTGGCTTGCGGAGTATGGCGGTAGATGTAGATGAAGATGATGTCACGTTTCTCAGCTCCGCATCTGCCCCAGCCTCCTCATCGCCCACAGCGGTCTGGAGGGGAAAACTGCGGGAAATGGAATCAGCCTATTCTGGGCTGCTGGAGAGAGGAATGAGTGTACTCTATTTATTTCTTGAACAATTTATTTATGGAAGGATTTCACCTAGTTCATTTATTATGCTGATACAAAACACTTACCCTGTTGGTGATCTGGAGGGGAAAAATTGGTGTGAAAAAAGGAAACAGCCTGTTCTGGGCAACGATTTATTTAGCCACGGATTTCACCTAGTTTATTTATCACGCTGATGCAGAACACTCACCCTGACGTGCTTAGAATCACAATATACAGTTTACATTACTGGAAACTACTAGTAAATAATGCATTACGCTGATGTGCAGAGACGCAATCAACTCGTAAATTACCGAAATAATCCAGTACACAGTATACAGACGTGCAAACTACTCGGAGGTCACCTAAAATGCATGCAGACTCGCTCACAACGCTTAAATACCCGAAAATAATGCAGTGCACAAACACTCAGTGCACCTCAAGATCATGGGCTGTGTGGCTGGTCCCGGAGGAGGTTCGAGTCGTCCCTCTGGCACGGGTGTGTGTGTTTGTCCTTAGGATAATTTAGGTTAAGTAGTGTGTAAGCTTAGGGACTGATGACCTTAGCAGTTAAGTCCCGTAAGATTTCACACACATTTGAACATTTGCACCTCAAGAAACGCAACGTGTCAGTGACTAGAACCCTGATTCTACTGGACAGAACGCCGAAGTGCACCCCCTAACACATGGAAACTGTCATATTCCTTTAGGTACTAGACGATTATGTAATAAAAAATGGGGGTTCCTATTTAGAAAACGCAGTTTATATCAGTTTGACCTATGGCAGCGCCATGTAGCGGACCAACCATAGCGCCATCTGGTTTCCCCTTTCAAGCTGGACAAGTTTCGTTCTTTGTAGTTTTTTCGTTTGATGCTTACTTCGTGAGATATTTGGTCCGGTCATGATCAAATATATATATATAGGGTGAGTCACCTAACGTTACCGCTGGATAGATTTCGTAAACCACATCAAATACTGATGAACTGATTCCACAGACCGAACGTGAGGGGAATGAAGATTTGTATAATAACGTGGTTGATTGTCATGTTTTCCGGCTGCCATTAGACAGAAAAGTGGAAACTCCTCGTAGGGATCACTGTCATCTTATGGGGAAATTCCGTGGTGCAAATCACAACGTGTGCAATTTGAAGTATCAGCTACCTACACACATACCCGTTTTCTTCCACAGTTTAAGTGAGTATGTCCGCCCCCGGTAGGTAAGTTGTCAGCGTGACGGATTGTCAATCCTCTGCGACCAGGTTCGATTGCCGGCTGGGTCAGGGAATTTTCTCCGCCCAGGGACTGAGTGTTGTGCTGTTCTCATCATCATCATCCTAATATCCTCATCGACTGCAGGTAGCCTAAGAGGTGTTAAATTGAAAGATCGGCATCTGGCGAATGGTCTACCCAACGGGGAGGGGGGCTAGCCATACGATTAAATAAAAAAAAGTGGGTAAGTCGCTTACTTTCTAGTTGAGCACTTGGCTGATTTCGGTTTGGAGAAAGATCAGGTCAGTGCCCTACCTCAGAGTGTTGAGAAATACATTTCATTCTACAAACAAATGACTCCAAAAATTACGCTCTGCTTCCTTGATACACTACGTTTTATGCAGGCACTACTCCAGAAACTCGTTGAAACTCTATCTTGGGGAGGGGGGGGATATGCATATCACTCGAGCTGCATTTCCCGATGAGAAAAAGTTTCAACTTGTGACTGGGTTCAAATGGTTCAAATGGCTCTGAGCACTATGGGACTTAACATCTGAGGTCATCAGTCCCTAGAACTTAGAACTACGTAAACCTAACTAACCTAAGGACATCACACACACCCATACCTGAGGCAGGATTCGAACCTGCGACCGTAGCGGTCGCGCGGTTCCGGTCTGAAGCGCTTAGAACCACTTGGCCACACTGGCCGGCTTGTGACTAGAAAGGGGGTTTTCCCATATGCGCATATGGATAGTCTGGCGAAACTCAACGAAACCAGGCTACCTGACATAACTTCATTCTCCAGCAACCTTACAGGCGATGCCATAACAGATGCAGAGTATGAGCATGACATGAATGTCTGGCAGGAATTCGATATTTCAATTTTAGGAGAGTACACATGGGTTTACATGGACGCATACGTTTGCTTGCTTGCAGACGTTTTCGAGTAATTTCTAGAGTCTATGCATGACCGTATATTCTCTGGATCCCAACTCTTATTACACAGTAACTGGGTTGTCTTGGGACGCAATGCTCAAGAAAACGAAGTAGAATATTGAATTATTGACTGATGCTGACATGCTTCTTTTCTTTGAGTGAGGGATCCGTGGTGGTCTTTGCCAATGTGTCCATAGGCACATGAAGGCAAATAACCCGCAGATGAGTAACAGGTTCATTGCATCCCTTGATTCGAGTTACATAATGTACCTGGAAATAAATAACATATACAGGCATGCCATGCAGCAATCACTGCCAATTGGTGAGTTTCGATGGGTGACTGAAGACGAATGCGAGGGATTAGGTGGAAAAATCATGAGGGGCATGGCAGCTGATTCTGATGTAGGGTATGTGGTGGTGGCAGATCTCACATACCCTATTAGTTTGCATGATGTGCACGCCAATTTGCCACTGTGTCCAGAGCAACTAATTCCACAAGGAGGCTACACACCAAAACTGAAGACAACACTGGGGGATAAGCAAAGATACATTATTCATTATTGTAACCTCCAGTAGTGTCTCAGCTTGGGTATGGACCTGGCTAGAATTATGTATGCTGTCTCCTTCAAACAGTCCCCCTGGTTGAAGGAGTATATTGATTTGAATACAAGACAGAGAACTTCTGCAACGTGTGACTTTGAGAAAGGTTTTTTATAAATTAATGAATAATTCAGTTTTCGGTAAAACAATGGAGAATTTGAGGGAACGACGTGAAATTTTGATTATAACTGAATTGAATGGGCGTTATGGCTTACGAAAATGCATTTCCAGACCAAATTTTAAGCGGGTCACCGTATTCTATAAGGACTTTGTTGCTGTGGAGATGGCGAAGACTGCAGTATAGTTTACAAGACCTATTTAACCTATTTATGTGGTGATGTGCACATTAGACTTCTCCAAACTCCACATGTACCGCTTTCATTATGAGCTTGCGAAAACTTATTTCAGAGATCCTAAATTACTTTATTTGGATACAGATACCTTCATCTGTTGCGTGAAGAACTGCGATCCATATGAAGTAATTAGGTGCCACAGTAATGGCATCATTCCACAGAACAAGAAGGTTATCAGTCTTATGAAGGATGATGCGAATGGATTGCTGATTGTGTAGTTTGTAGGTCTACGTTACAATGTATGCATATCGCAATTGGAAGATGCCACCCAGAGGAGGGCTAAGGGTATGCATCATATGGCATCGAGAACCATCGAAGGCTATTTGTGGTGCCTGTGCAGTGGTGTTCATGGTGCTGCACCATAACCACCACATATGGTACAGCAGGCCAGCATTCGATCAAGAGGACACGAGGTGTACACTATGCTGCAGTCTAAAATTGGTCTGTCGCCTCATGACGATAAAAGGGTCATTTGTGATAGATTTAAAATCTCCTGTACTCACACTACTCACTTGTAGCGAGCGAAGGGGTGGGGGACTCAGACTGAGTGATAGTGAGAGAGAATGAGAGAGAGACAGGGAGGGTGTCTGCAGAGTAATAGTAGTATGAGCCTTTTATCGTAGTGTAAGTAATTTTGTCTGTGTGTGTGTGTATGTGTGTGGTGTAAATATTTTTGTGTACTATGTACATGTGTACGTCCATACATAGAGAGAATGTGTGGAAAAGAAAGAATAAAAAAGAAACGAAAAAATTTATATTTATATATGCCCACTATGTGTGTGAAAGAAAGAAAAAACATAAACAGAAAATATTTAAAAAATATAGAAAAAGATATTTATATTTCGATTTATGTGTTTGTACACAATGTATGTGTAGCCTGTAAATATATATATCTACACACCATGTGTGTCTTGTGAATAGAATAGCTTTTAAGTTTTTCACCTATCCATAGCCATCCAAGTCAGAATAGTTCTCTGTAAGCGTATATAGCTCACAATCCATCTGGTTTCTTACTGTAAAAACCTTTGCTATTGTGGACTGTTGAAATTAGATTCTAAGTGTGCAAAGTCCAACAGAATTATTGTAAAAGCTATGCTACTGGGGCTGTTGAATTTAGTTGTAGTAAAGAAAGTAACTCTACATTAGTTTTTAGCATCGATTTTTTTAAAAATTCCTACCAGCCTTACTGTTTCAGCATGTAAGTTAAAAGTATTTCTGCCTTGGAACAGCAGAGTCGATTTATACCTGAAGAGTACTATATTATACGTCAAAAAACTACATTGTACCTCAAGTAGCATATTGTACCTCAAGAACTATATTGTATTTGTGTGAACTGAATAAACAAAAAAAAAAGATTATTCACCATACATCTTTGTTGTTGTCGTTGTTATTTACAAAAAAAAACCTATCCCCTATTGCATTATGTATGTATATCTATATAAAGGCTGTGCAGGTCTCAAATGACATTAGTTTCGCTGAATATGAGTGCTATTAAGGAGGTGAAATTTAAGATGGAAGAAAACAAAATATATAGAATTGTTGCATGGAATTACACCTATCGTGCAGAAAGAATTGTGTTATGGGGGCAGGAGGCACGTGATTGTGTCTGCTTCCACAGATATATAGCAGACATGTCTAAAATTATGTCTCCTATGCTTCAAGAAAACCACAGACATAGCATGTGGCTAAAAAACTGTACACTGTGAAAGTGGGAACAGGGTTGAAAAGAAAAGAACACAGAGGTTGTGAGGTAAAAATTCATCTATTTCTCAAAGTAATTTTACATTTCCATTAGCAGACACAACAGCACTATTTTCACACATCTTCCTCTTGAGTCGCTGGAGAGAAGGACACCCATAAAATTCCAGGTCTTGAATAGCAGCAAACTTAAAGATTTGATGCATCCATGAGCTTTTCCCCTTCCCCTTCACGTGGATGATGGTATCCATGTGATCAAATAACGTAAGTGCAGTCACCATATCTTTATAGGATATGCCAGGATCATCCCAGCGAATTCCATGGTAGAAATGTGTTAACCACTTTGCACTCTTCCATGTCTTAGAACACTTCACATACATGAAAGACCTCAGTGATGCAACGTTTGCTAAGACTGTATATATCATTCCTGCATCTTCTGTGAACGCCATATCTTTAAATATTATCTTTCTACGCTCATCATCATAGAAACCATGAATTAAAGAAATGAACCATTAAAAAGTAATAGCATCTTACTTGGCTACAGAACATACATTATTATTATTGATCTTTTCAGCTGTACACCCACTACAACCAATTTTAATACATGGTGACTCATCAGTGTGATATCGCTGTATCAAGTCATAGTGGTTAAAGTGTGGCTTATGCTTTGGAAATAAGCCAGGTGGCAAATAAAGCATATATCACGTAATAACGGTACAAGTTGTGCAGGGAACATGTAATAATCAAAAGCAATCACGTGGCAACGACCCTTTATCAGTTTCATATAAATATCCAAGAGCACATTACACACATTTCTTGTTTTCACCAGCTCAAACACGCTGTAAGCAGTAACATTCCCTTTTCCCCTTGAGTCTGTAGTTCTCAAGGTTAACTGTCATAACATATCAAGGAAGTAAGAGCTACAGAATATTTTTTCTAATGTGTGGCTACAGGTTTTTAACAAATGATTTTCAAATTGAATGACATCATGAGCAGTCTGAGGAAATTCTGAGGTGTCAAGTATGAAAGGGATGCCAGCGTCTCATGCTTGCGGGACCCAAAGAGACACCTATTGCTTGGTAACTGTTGTCAGTTTGCAGAGGCCACTGGTGAACCCAGATTCCTGGGGACGTCTGCAGATTTGGCGACATCGGCATTGGGCATCGAGTGGTGGGATGTATTTTTTAATAGTGATCTTTTGTTTAAACTATATTCCATCGATTTCACCGACCAATAGGATCCTTCAATTTAAAAAAAATAAAACAAGCTACCCCATATATGTGAAGAATACCTATTTAATTAATTTGCATAAATTTTTTATATCAACGTGGTGTTAGCGGTACAGTAGTTAAGAGAAGGGTGTGTGTGAGTGGGTGACATGGAGCAGAACAGCAGGTTAAGTGCAGAACAACAGGTTAATCTGCATAATTTTATGCAAAATGTAGTACAATAGTTTAAGGGGGTGGGTGACAAAGAAGAATGCGCCAGACATGGCGTTCAAAAGCGTGTGAAATTCGAAAAAAAGTACCGGAAAATGGTGGGAGTACACAACTAATTATTTAATTTGCTATCAAAGACGGTACAATAGTTTAAGGAAATGTGGGTGAGATGGAAAACCATTTAACAGAACAATAGGTGAAGTGCCGACAAAGGGACGAATATTAGGTTAAGACACCCAAGGTACAGTGCCTAACGTTAGGTTATGCAACATCTTTGCCCCATGTAATTACTTCTTACAAGACCTTCATGTTCCCAAACACCAGAGAATGATGAGCAAGAGAAATCAAACCCCCGTGAACTAAATTTTTTTATAAATAAACAATATACCCTTGAATTTCCTGTTATGAGATCCTTCCTCTGAACCAAAGAGCCACCAGTTTCTATATAATCGATAGACTGCCATGAATCCTCTAAACTGTGGAAATAAACAATATTCCACACATTGTCTAAATTGTTTAAACAATATTTCATACACAGCAAGCGATTTCTCTCCAAATGACCCATCAACTTTTTTCCCACCAATGTTTGGGAAGGGGGGTGGGAGGGAAGGGGGTTTACCAGAGAGGGAGAGGATAGTAAGTTGATCTATTTAATTAAGCAGTCAATCAAACTGATAAAGAGTGAGAAGGGCTATTCCAATAACTCAAACCTGAAAGTGTACCTGTAGCATTGAGGGGGAGGGGTGGGTTGAAGCTTCCCTGATGGGGGGAGGGGAGTGGGAGGGGGTGTGGGAACAATAGGTTAAGTGCCTATCAACCAAAAGGAAGTATCCTTTTAGGAGAACAATAGGTTAAGTACCTGTAAATCAAAGGAGAACAATAGCTTTGCCCCTGAGTGCATACCTATGCCTAATGTAGGCAACCTACACTAACAAAATGGACTGGCGCCTGCTTTGTCCCCCTACTCCCCACTAAACATTTACAACACAATATACAAATTATCGTGGCCTTGAAGTACAGCTATTAAAAGAAAATACAGAACATCATGATTTCAAAAGCAGTCTATTAGGTTTAATTCTCACGTGGCCCAGTTGACAATGCCACAATTAAAAGAATACTGTAAAAATCTCAGACCAGTGACAGCATCTAAAAATTCCAAAAGCGTCAATATAATTTCAGATCCTCATTAATCCATCCTAAAATCAATCATCACGCTATAGTCTGATTGTGACTACCGAAAAACAAGCAGTAGCCAATACATGAGCGATAAGGAAGGCTAGGAATTATCACAAACACCCTTGGCGAAAACAAGCACAGGCATTCAGGCAGCAATGTTATCTAACATGGGGAATATGACTACAATCAGTCATCAACAGAAAACTTGTGTACAGATCAGGAAAAACAAAATTACATATAACCTACTTGACAGCATCTGTACAGGAATACTTCACTGTCCACTGATAACTCACTTCAACCATATTTTGACCCATTTTACAAAATGTCCGTAGCCGAATACCGCTGCCACACAGCAGGTTAGGTGCCTAGGGTTTTGGGACAGATGCGTCCATTTTACATAATGAATGCCCCATCATACAAGCGAAACAGAGCCGATGCTAACACAAAGTAATGTACTGGCAGCGAATCCAATTGCTTACTTGGAGAGAACCCACTCGATGGCCCCCATTTGTCGTCAGGTCAAGGCACGTGGGACACTAAATCCATGTTCCGACGGAGTGATAATAAATCAGGTTTCCTAGCTGATGGCTCGGCATGGAAGACCACATGGCGACTATTAGTTCGGTCATCTGGTGTTTCAAACATCTGTTTTCGTGACAGACTTGCGGAAGTTTTTTCTCTCAACGGTTCTGTAGGTTTTTGGAGGTGCTCAATCTGAATTTTCATGTATGTGTCTCGTAGGCGATTGGCTTCCCAACGAAAACTGTGAACAACTTCAAAATTTTTGCTCTTTTTTCAGTTTTTCGCTTAAACGTTTTTTAAAGTTGCTCACTCTGTAGAAAATTAATGAGAGTCAGAGAACTATACCTTCAACCACGGCCCAATATCCATAAAACGAAAAATCTACGACTGACGCCCTCGTTTTCATCAGTTGGATCTCATACTTCGCTTCTCCCTTAATGAAGCGCAAAAAGAGCTCCAGGCTGGCAAACGTTATTGTAGGACAGGTCCAATCAGGATTTTACAAGCTACCTTCTTCATGGGAGAACTGCATTCTCTTTTTTGGAATTCGATTCAATGTCTGGCATCTATGTTTCATTTTATATCGTTCCTAACGCATACTCCCATGTATTTTACGATGGTGGTTGTTTCCACTGGCCAAACATTATAGGATTGTCAAAGTAGAATTGGACTTCCCTCGTATTTACATTCAATCCGTTTATGCTTAGGACCGAGTGTCAGTTGCTGCAGCTAGAGTCAGTGGTTCGAAGGAATTGGCGACACTTCTTACGTAATTCACGTAAATAGCATGCTATTAATTCCACCTGTTCTTGGAGCACACAGGAAATCAAAACTGATCGTGACGCATACCAACCATAACTGCAGCTTAACGTGAATCAGTAGGAAAGACATTTTTGCAATGTTCGACTGTAGTGCTCTCTAGGACAAAAAAGAACGACTTACCTCGGAGGAGGTTCATTGAGAAAATTCTAGGAGAATGTTGCTCATCTATAAAGGAGACCGCGTATAGAACACTAGAGTACTGCTGGAATGTTTGGGTTCCACACCAGTTGGATTAAAGAAAGACAAAGAACCAGTTGAGACCCCTGCAGCTAGATTTTTTACCGGTAGGTTCGGTCAACTCATGAGTGTTATGGGGATGCTTCTGAACCCAAACGGGAATCCATGGAGGGGACGATATCCTTTTCGTGAAACACTGTTCAGAAAATTTAGAGAACTGGCATTTGTGGCTGACTCAAGGACGAATCTAATGTAACCTGCATATATTTCGCATATGGAACACGAAGACAAGAGAAATTATTGCTTCATTTGAGAGTGTAACAGGAAACTGCATGACTAGTAGTAGCAGTAAAAGATATCCTCTGCCTTGCACCATATGATGGCTTGCGGAGTACGTATGCAGATGAAGATGAAAGAAAAGCCCACCGGCAGGCGAATGTATGCTCCATGGCCAGTTTACTTTTTATGACTGTTGTGAAACGAACAAAACAGTGTTGGTGTACTTTAACATGGTTGTAAAGTAGGCCCAGAGTGGTACAGAGGTTGTCGGCGGTTGTCAGCTATCCATCATTCGACTGAATAAATAAATGTGGCCGGTTCCACAGATACATCTACACTACCGGCCATTAAAATTGCTACACCAAGAAGAAATGCAGATGATAAATGGGTATTCATTGGACAAATATATTATACTAGAACTGACATGTGATTACATTTTCACGCAATTTGGGTGCATAGATCCTGAGAAATCAGTACCCAGAACTACCACCTCTGGCCATAATAACAGTCTTGATACGCCTGGGCATTGAGTCAAACAGAGTTTGGATGGCGTGTACAGGTACAGCTACACATGCAGCTTCAACACGATACCACAGTTCACCAAGAGTAGTGACTGACGTATTGTGACGAGCCAGTTGCTCGGCCACCATTGACCAGACGTTTCCAGTTGTTGGAAGATCTGGAGAATGTGCTGGTCAGGACAGCAGTCGAACATTTTCTGTATCCAGAAAGACCCGTACAGGACCTGCAACATGCGGTCGTGCATTATCCTGCTGAAATGTAGGGTCTTGCAAACGTCCCCATCTGTTGACTCAGGGTTCGAGACGTGGCTGCACGATCCGTTACAGCCATACTGATAAGATGCCTGTCATCTCGACTGCTAGTGATACGAGACCGTTGGATCCAGCACGGCTTTCCGTATTACCCTCCTTAACCCACCGATTCCATATTCTGCTAACAGTCATTGGATATCTACCAACGCGAGCGGTAATGTCGCGATACGATAAACCGCAATCTCGATAGGCTACAATCCAACCTTTATCAAAGTCGTAAACGTGATTTTACGCATTTCTCTTCCCCACTCAAGGCATCACAACAACGTTTCACCAGGCAACGCCTGTCAACTGCTGTTTGTGTATGAGAAATCGGTTGGAAACTTTCCTCATGTAAGCACGTTTTAGGTGTCGCCACCGGCGCCAACCTTGTGTGAATGCTCTGAAATGCTAATCATTTGCATATCACAGCATCTTCTTCCTGTCGGGTAAATTTCGCGTCTGTAGCACTTCATCTTCGTGGTGTAGCAATTTTAATGGCCAGTAGTGTAGCTAAGGGATCTCTCAGAGCGATCATGTAGGTGGTGTTAATAATTAATAGCGGTAAAGTGTAGCCTACTGAAGTCTGTAATCATTCACATAATGATATACACTGCAGCTGTGTGTCTCTGAGTTGCCATAGTCAACAACGATGGAGATATTAAAATAATTTCACATTTTGCCAGGAGGATAATTATTCCACTTTTGGTGAAACACAGTTGTAACCGCGGACGGAAACTATGCTGGTCTTTGACAATCGTTTCGACGATACGTACCTCTAAAGCCTGACTTCGGCAAAAGGAAAGAACACATTAGCGAATGGCGTCCTTTGAGCCAACCTCAAGTCACCCTCAACATTCTCAGAGCGTCCTCTAAAGCACAGAGTCTAAACTCGGCGACTTAACCCGTTCGCGGAACACTTGCTGTTAGAGCCGTTGAGTCCAGAGGGCCGTATTCAGCCCCCGTGCGCCCACTGGACTCAGATCGACGCAGACTTGGCGAGAACACTCGCGGGGCTTATGCGGAATTTCGGCTCCCTGCTCTGTTCCACCGCACCACTGCGAATCGCAATCATCGCTCTTTGTTCTGTGATGTGAGAGCTTCTCCCTCCTGCTTCTATTGATGTTCAAGAAGTAAACGGAACAGGTCTCTTGAGCTCTGCAAAAGGACCAGAGTAATGTGTTCCTTTGGCTGACATCCAGTGCGCCGTCTCCACGGTTAAACGTGACGTCGTGGTACAGATTACAGCTACCTAGTTCTGGTTCTTCTGCAGTAGGCTGACCGAGACGAAAGCTTCCATTTACCCCTTTCAGACCGAAATTTTTTTCTGGAGGAAGGAAGATTTTTCTTTATGTGGTAACGCTCTTATGTCATTTTCTAATGATTTTAAATGCTAGATTTATACAAAAATGCAGAGTCCTGCATAAAAATATACAGGGTGTTACAAAAAGGTACGGCCAAACTTTCGGGAAACATCCCTCACACACAAATAAAGAAAAGATGTTATGTGGACATGTGTCTGGAAACGCTTAATTTCCATGTTAGAGCTCATTTTAGTTTCGTCAGTATGTACTGTACTTCCTCGATTCAAATTGTAAATTTTCACAATCAATATGTGTGGGCTGACCAGAATCCGCACGCAATTGTGGAATCACGTCATCAACACATATTTTCTGTGAACGTTTGGGCAGGCATTGTTGGTGATGTCTTGATTGGGCCCCATGTTCTTCCACCTACGCTCAATGGAGCACGTTATCATGATTTCATACGGGATGTTCTACCTGTGCTGCTAGAACATGTGCCCTTACAAGTACGACACAACATGTGGTTCATGCACGATGGAGCTCCTACACATTCCAGTCGAAGTGTTCGTACGCTTCTCAACAGATTCGGTGACCGATGGATTGGCAGAGGCGGACCAATTCCATGGCCTCCACGCTCTCCTGACCTCAACCCTCTTGACTTTCATTTATGGGGCATTTGAAAGCTCTTGTCTACGTAACCCCGGTACCAAATGCAGACTCCTCGTGCTCGTATTGTGGACTGTTGTGATACAATATGCCATTCTCCAGGGCTGCATCAGCGCATCAGGGATTCCATGCGACGGAGGGTGGATGCATGTATTCTCGCTAACGGAAGACATTTTGAACATTTCCTGTAACAAAGTGTTTTAAGTCGCGCTGGTACGTTCTGTTGCTGTGTGTTTCCATTCCATGGTTAATGTGATTTGAAGAGAAGTAATAAAATGAGCACTAACATGGAAAGTAAGCGTTTCAGGATACATGTCCACATAACATATTTTCTTTCTTTGTGCGTGAGGAATGTTTCCTGAAAGTTTGGCCCTACCTTTTTGTAACAACCTGTATACACACTTTACGGAACGAAGAGTATTAATTACGAGTTTATTTTAGATTTAATAATTGTTAACACATATTGTACAACCTTCAGTTTACCACTTGGTTACTTTCAATGTTCAATAAGTTCACCGTTGGCGGCTATACACACAACAGAACGACGAGCGGTCGCCGCAACTACGTCAGCCAATGTTACGGTGGAGACCGCTGCACACGTCGCCGTAATCTCCAGCCGAAGTTCCTCCAGCGTGCGTGGCTTAAGTCGAGAGACGTTATGTCGCACATATCCCCACAAGTAAAAGGCCATAGCTGTTACATCTGGTGACCGTGGAGTCAACTCATTGGCCCCAATACCACGGAAAATTGTCATCCAGGAAATCTCGTACGGCTAAGTGGTAGTGTGGTGGCGCCCCGTCCTGTTGGCAGAAGACCTCTTCATCAGCTCCATAAAGCGCACGTATACCTGTCAAAATTGATGTGCATAACATTTCCAAGTACACGTCTCCAGTGACAGCAGGATCAAAGAAAAAAGGGTCCTACTAAGCCCCTAGATGATAGTCCACACCTCACATGAACCCGCTTCATCCACATGAACATGCGGATTTCCCGGTGCCCGGTACACACTGTTATGCCGATTCACGGTTCCATTAGGTTTAAATTGTGCCTCGTCATTCCACACTACCAACGTCACAAATTGTTCGTCATCGGTTACCGTTTGCTGATACCATTCGAAAAATTGCATTCGGTGATCAGGATCGTCATCATTCATGGCTTGCAGTAATCGTGGGTTGAACGGAATGGACAGTCTCTTGAAAGGGGGGTATAAGATGAACTTCAACTAAAGAAAAACGAGGATAATGGAATGTAGTCGAATTAAGTCGGGTGATGCTGAGGGAGTTAGATTAGGTAATGAGACACTTAAAGTATTAAAGGAGTTTTCCTATTTGAGGAGCAAAATACCTGATGATGGTCGAAGTAGAGAGGATATAAAATGTAGACTGGCAATGGCAAGGAAAGCGTTTCTGAGGAACAGAAATTTGTTAACATCGAGTATAGATTTAAGTGTCAGGAAGTCGTTTCTGAAAGTATTTGTATGGAGTGTAGCCATGTATGGAAGTGAAAAATGGACAATAAATAGTTTAGACAAGAAGAGAATAGCAGCTTCCGAAATGTGGTGCTACAGAAGAATGCTGAAGATTAGATGGGTAGATCACATAACTAATGAGGAGGTATTGAATAGAATTGGGGAGAAGAGGAGTTTGTGGCACAAGTTGACTAGAAGAAGGGATCGGTTGCTAAGACATGTTCTGAGGCATCAAGGGATCACGAATTTAGTACTGGAGGGCAGCGTGGAGGGTAAAAATCGCAAAGGGAGATCAAGAGATGAATGCACTAAGCAGATTCAGAAGGGTGTAGGCTGCAGTAGGTACTGGGAGATGAAGAAGCTTGCACAGGATAGAGTAGCATGGAGAGCTGCATTAAACCAGTCTCAGGACTGAAGACCACAACAACAACAACAACAACAACAGTAATCGTGGAATGTAAACTTGTCACTTTGCAGCTTTCAGGATTCTTCGAACACTTGTACTGCTAACCCCCTCTTCACGTGCACATTGCTTATCAGACTTCTGTGGAGAGTTAACATACGTCTCCAACACGAGAGCCGACGAAGCAGGACTTGTAGCTGTACGCTGTCTTCCTGATCTTCTTTTGTGAATATCATACATCACTCCATGCAATTCAGACTTGTCAATATTGCGTTTAATTATTAGGCGGGTTGGCGGTTCTGTTTCAAACTCCCGCCTCCACTGACGTTGCACTTCAATGCCATTTTCAGACTTGAAAAATCACTTCACAATACATTTTCGTTGCTCGAATGTCAACAGTGCTCCAACCATCATGCTTTTCCAATACCGAGATGAAAGTACTAACTTCCGTTGAGCCGAAGGCCATACTAGAACACATTCGCAACTCAAATCGAACGACAATATCGATATCTAGATAGAGCCTGACAGAGAGTGTATACATTTTTCTGGCACACTCTGTACGTACCTGTTTTGAAAATTTGTTTCGCAAACTTGGCTTCATTTTATGGACTAAAATAACTCATTATAAATTTAACTCTATTATAACAAATGAAATGATCATTCTGTAATTACCATGCAAAATAACAACAGCAGTATTCTGTTATACAGTGGAATATAGCGAACGAGCCACATCCGTGAGTTATGGTGGTCATGAGCTGCTACGCACTGCTGCATTGACTTCTTTTGATTTTCATAGCGATGCTCAACAGCAGGCAGCATTTGCGCTTGATCAAAGTGTTGATCATTCAAAAATGTGTACCTCAGGTTTTCCATTCGGGAATAGCATATCTGTTGTAGCTTAGACACAGTAGCAGTTAATTTAGATATTTGTAGCTAGAGGGTTTGAAAGGGTTAAGAACTAACACAAGCAAGGCCGTGGGGAGAGAGTAATAGCAGAAGATGAATGTGTCTCAACTAACGTCTTAAATATTCTTAATCTCAAATGCTGCGTGAGTAATGATCATACCGCTTTTCCTGCTGTACTGTGTTCACTCAATTTATCGAAGCTACCTCGCCTGGATCTGCTGAATGGAATGAACAGACTAATGAGCACAGAATATAGACTGAGAGTAAATCGAAGAAAGACGAAAGCAATAAGAAGTAGCAGTGATGAGAATAGCGAGAAGCTTAAAAATAAACTGGTGATCACCAAGTCGACAAAGTTAAGGAATTCTGCTACCTTGGAAGAAAAAGAACCAATGGCGGACGAAGTAGGAGGAAGTAGAAAACAAACTAGTACGGGCAAGAAGGGCATTCCCCGCCTAGAGAAATCTACTAGTATCAAACGTAGGTCTTTATTTGAAAAAGAAACTTCCGAGAATGAACGTTTGGAACATAGCATCGTATGCTAGCGAATCTTGGAAGGTGGGAAAACGGAACAGAAGAGAATCGAAGCATTTGAGCTGTGGCTCTACAGGAGAATGTTGAAAATCTGGTAGCCTGATAAGGGAAGGAACGAGCGGTCTCTACTGTCCACTTGCTGGAGTTAGTCTTTCGGATGAGATCGTACACGTGTTTTGCATGTACCTATCTGTAGACTCTGGTGCATGTTGTAAGTTTGCTTGTTGCAAGGACGGTATCGTATTTACAGGAAACATACTGTAGCATCATGACTCGTGTGAGCTTGACTATGTTAATATACGCTGTTGTCAAACCATTACGTGACTGACCGATCACTCTTGAGCACAAGGGTAATTGAACTGAATTTTATGTAATGGTACTAAGTGAACCTAACAGTCTTTGTATTGCTTGTATGTATGCATCTGTGTAATATACTGTTCGACGTAACTCAGACGTCGTGGTAATTCTACTGACTTACCACTGTGTAATTCAGCAGGGCTTTGGGCTCTGTTAACTAAAGCTGAACTTTGACTGCTTTATTTACACAAAAAAAGGTTCAAATGGCTCTGAGCACTATGGGACTTAACATCTATGGTCATCAGTCCCCTAGAACTTAGAACTACTTAAACCTAACTAACCTAAGGACATCACGCAACACCCAGTCATCACGAGGCAGAAAAAATCCCTGACCCCCGGGAACCCGGGGTTAGGAAGCGAGAACGCTACCGCACGACTACGAGCTGCGGACACTTGAGTGCAATAGTGTAAATTTATCGCTGCTTTTAATATTTCAATAACTGCTGGGTTTGTTCTATCACCATGGGCTTCAATTATTTGATAGTGACTATTGTATTCGACTTCTATTGCGGAAGCGTTGTCTTGTTATTAAATCTTTGTTGCTGTTTTGGCTATCCAGGTGCATGATTTAAAATTAAAGGAATTTTAGTGAAGTTTTTGTAAACTGATTTTTTATGTGGCTATTAAATAAAATGTTGAAAGCATCTCACAGCTCAATCCAGAAATACCACCGGTACAGTAATGATCAAGTACACTGAGTATTTTTTGCGTAAGAATTCTACATTCAAGGACAGATGTATCGGGTGTGATTTACTGAGTAGGCACTCAAGCAACCACAGAAAGTTTTAACGTCGTGGTCGCAACAAGGATAGGTCCAGTAAGTTGGTTGTCAAAAAACAATTTATAATGATTTGAAGATTCTGGGAATTGACACTATGTTGAAGAATTCTCTGTCTCTCGAGGAAACCGTTTTGTACCGTTTTCAATTTTTGTTCTTCACATTTAATACTTTCCGGCAGACAGATAAGCGTTTCGTGTGTAGTAGCTCATCTACGAGTGTCATTCCAGAAGAAGTTTAAAGTTACTGCTGCAGATGCAATGTTCAAATGGTATTACGGCAGAGTAACTTTCCCCTGTTGTTCTGGATTATGGAAGTTTGGCCATCTCTTTACTACTAGTCTAAAGACAGATCGCGTTATTTGTAAACCATATAGTTTGTGGGGGTGAGGGTAGTCCATGTGCGGAGATGAACAGTGCTCATAATCTTGTATGAACACTTGTTGTTAGTGCAAGAGGGAGTGGCAGCTTTCAGCTCATTCATCTTCAACGTTCCCCTTCACCGTTGCACCCCAACAAGCTGCAGTCCTTTCTCTACCACTTTTCTCAGTTTTCAACTTCCTTATCACATCATCCATACACTGACGAGCTAAAACATTATGACCACCCACTTAATAGCTTGTCAGTCCGTGTTTGGAACGAAATACATCACTGATTCTGCGTATAAGTGATCTGACAGTTTGTTAGTAGTTTTATGGAGGTATGTGGCATTAGGTATTTACCCACTGGGTGTTGTGTGATGTCCTTAGGTTAGTTAGGTTTAGGTAGCTCTAAGTTCTAGGGGACTGATGACCATAGCTGTTAAGTCCCATAGTGCTCAGAGCCATTTGAGCCATGTCTACGCACAGGTCATACAATTCGCATAAATAACGGGCCGTTGATCTACGTAAACGATGATGGCACACGATAGCGACCCTAGTGGGTTCCATAGGATTTACATCAGGTGAGACATCAAAGTGAGTTGACCATAATGTCCCTCAGACCACTGTAGCACCGTTCTGGCTCCGAGACACAGGCAGTGAAGACATCAAGCGTGAGGGGATGCAGGTGGTTCGCAGCTGTCTGTGTGTGTCCGATTTCTACCACAGGTCCCACCCATGCAAGCGCAGGAAAATTTCTCCCGTGGCATAATACTACTCCCACCAGCCAGCTTCCGTGGTGCGCTGCACGTTCGCAGCTGACGTTCACGTCGATGACGGCTTTTGTGGGGATGACCATCAGCGAGGGTAGCGAAAATGTGACTCACCCGAACAGCCGACTAGTTTCCATTAATCGACAGTCGAATTGTAATGGTCCCGTGCCCACTGCAAACGATCGTTGGATCACCATGTGAATACGTAGGGGTGGTCGGCTGCGCAGCTCCATGTTCAAATGTACGCTGAATGGAGTGCGCCGAAACACTTGTGCGTGCGCCAGCATTGTGCTTTTTCAGCAGAGATGCCACAGATTACCATGTATCCTACTTTACACAGCAGACAAGCCTCTGAACCTCACGTTCTATGTCCCCATCTAGCGGCTAGTGGTAGTGTCACTGTTCTTCTTTCCGTATGTGCTCACGACGGTAGCTCATAGACATTCCACCAACTTCGTCGTTTTTGAGATACTCGTTCACAGACTCTGCATAATAATAATCCGCCCATTCTCAAAGTCGTTTATCTCAATCGATTTCGCAATTTTCAGCCCATATCCTCGCTATGGTGCTCCCTCGTCCGTGTCTGCTTCTCTTACATACTTTTGTTACCACGTCATGTTCCCTCAACGCCACCAGGCAGTATCCAACGTCACGGTGGGCAACGGTTATGATGTTTTGGCTTATCAGTGTATATAGCTCTTTCAGAGGATGTTCTTAGTAAAAATCATTATAGAATTGATTCCTTTGCTTGAGCTGTGGTTGCTTTCACATCCGTTGCACTTCTACCAACCGCTTTATTATAGCTTCCATGGTACTTGTTTCTAGCAATGGGCGTCAGCTTTTCATTTTCAGTATCTTCCGATTACGTTTTGCTTTCCCTCTTGCTTCAAAATTTCTGTTTTGCTTCTACTGAACTTCAACTCGCACTTTCCACTGGAATTTGGCTCTTCCCATGAAGCATCTTCTGTAGTTCAACTTCTTTTACGCCCAGTCAGATGATTATTACCAGAATCATTTTCACGTATCCCGTTACTTTTGACTTTTGAATATTTATCCATTCCTTCGCACAAACAGAAGGCATATGGAGATAAACCAGATCCCTGCCGGACTCATTTTGATGTCCCTGCTGCGGGTCCTTTCTATACTATAATAGCATTATGATTTTAGTTGAGCTGCCGGCCCTGTACTTTTCATCATTTTAAACAGTGTGTGAAGTCGTGTCATGTCATGTGCATTAAAGCGATCAAGTTTGACCTGCATTTACTTCTTTATAACTGTTAGATGCTGCGTATTGCGTTTCGTGTTCCTAGAATCGTCATCCTATAGACAATATTCTACTTATTCTATGGGATATATGATGGAAAACACTGCTCTCACTTTTTGCTTTTCTGGAGTGGACATCAAACAATTTTGCTCAAAACTGGGGAGTACCAATTTTAATGTTCATCAGGTGAATGTTCATCAGTGATAAAGGTATCATCAGAAGTACGCCAGGGAACGACCGCTCCTGTTGTCTTATATATAGGGTGTCTCACCTAACTCTGCCACCTCAAATATCTCTGGAACAACAATAGACATTCAAAAACGGTTTTTACGAGCATGAACGTACGGCAGGGGCTTAGGAAACCAAATACTATGCTAAATTTTAAAACATAAACAAATACTACTAGGTCTACAACTTTGCTTCCGCCATTTTTTCTCGACGTTCGGGGCTTTATTGTGAAAAACGTACAAATAAATTATGATTTATAGTTTTTCCCATCGCTGGCCACTACATTCTCCCATCTTCCGGATAGCATACGAATCCCGTTGCGGAAGAACTGGACGACTTTTGTGGGGATCCAAGAATCGATTCAATTTTGCACTTGTTCATATGGTCGGAAGTACTTGTCAACAAGATTTTATGCCACTGATGGCAAAAGGTGGTAGTCAGAGAGAGCAACGTACGAAGAATACGGCGGGAGGGACAGGACTTCTAGTTTCAACGTTTCCATGTAAATTTGACGGGTTTTGCGACGTGGGGTCGGGCACTCACCTGCTACAAAATTACCTTTACGTGTCTATCGCTGTATTGTGGCCGTTTGTGTTTCAGTGCTGGGCTCGAACGCATCAATTGCTTTCGATAATTATGTCCTGTGACTGTCTTCGTCTGTTTCAGTGGCTACGAAAACGTTCTGCCTTCCACCGCCATGCCGGTCTTCGACGTCAAAATCACCGTTCTTAAGGCGTTGAAATCATTCTTTGCACGCTCTTCCATTAATAGCTGCTCACCATTGGTCTTACTCAGCATTTTAAGAGCCACAGCCGGAGATTTCCTCATATTAAAGCAGAAAATTAAAACTTCCCGCAAATGGCGAGAAATGGTTACGGAAGTTGACGAACTTAATCGAGAATAACCGTATAATATTATCATAAATCGACTAATATTTTTATAGCATTATGTTTACAGATGCCTAAGCTTATTGTATTAACACCTATGATCAACCATCTGAACACAACTTGCCGCTACTGCCGTCAATTGCAAAACGGCGGAAGCAAAGTTGTAGACCTCATATTTTCAACACAAACTTTTGTATTTTTAAGTGGACCCCCTGTTGTTTAGTATGCAATCAATAGCATGAAAAAACACAAAAATAATGGCGTTAGTTCCATCGCAATACGCCAATTACATCCCGAGAAACTGCGAAGCGAAGTTGACGTTTGAAATAAATGAAGCGCACAGCTAGCGCACGTCTTGAGACTCAAGCGTGCACCTCACGCTGTCTCTGTCAGGGGCTCATACAGTAAGTGGGTGGATTGGATGCAGTCGTAGGTCATCTTACGAAGCAAGATTATGTGCGGGCGAGCCCAACACGCCCACTTACTACTCCCTCCCAAAAGCTACTTAAAAAAACTACTCCCAAAAGCTACTTAAAAAAAAAAAAACATTCCCTGCGACCAATCCCAACGGTCACGCTGGGGCCGCCGCTGCTGTGTTAAAAATTTTCAATCAAAACTCCATGTTGGGAATCATATTTCAAATTCTACAGTGAAAAAAGATCCCGAAAAGCTACATTTTGAACTCAAAATCGTGAAATTCGTTCTCATTAGTTTTAGTCTTCTTCATCCCTTTATATTTTAGTGTAATGTCACCATCTTTAAAAAACTGGGAGTCCCAGTTATCTATTATTTTATTGAACCTTTCTTGCAAAATATTTTTAAATTTATCATCGAGCTCGAGAGAAATTTTCTCTCCATATCTAATTTCTAAACGTTCACAATCAGTAATGTAATACCACTCATTTACATCAAGCTCACTAATCTTTTTAACCAAACTAGAGTTGCTTGCGTTATTTAGCTTCTTCAGTAGAACCTCCATTTATTTAGATTAAAAATTTAACAAGATTAAAATTTAATCTTATAAATATGATCAATGTGTGGAAAATAATTCAATTTGACATTTTTGTCGATAGGAGCAAAAAGCCACGACTGAGACGAGTCGAATGTAATTTATTGAACCTTTCTTACAAAATATTTTTAAATTTATCATCGAGATCGAGAGAAATTTTCTCTCCATATCTAATTTCTAAACGTTCACAATCAAATGTAATACCACTCATTTACATCAAGCTCACTAATCTTTTTAACCAAAATCATTATCATCGATTCACCATTCAACTTTTGAATATTGTTGTAATTTAGAGTGAAGCCCTTTACCATCATCTCTGTCTTTGTATCATTTTTCTCGTAATAATAACTTTTCGGGCTGGTCGAAGCCCAATCTGTAATCCAGTTATTTCCCAATTCATCAGTCCATTCACCTAACATACAGCCTGTTTCCACAGTATTTTCACCATCATCGATATAAACTACAGAATTGGTATCAAAATATATGACAGATTCTCCTACTTTATCTAACATATCATATAATCTGAGTCTTGCATTTGATGTAGTGAAAGCAGCTATGAAAATATTTGTGGCTGTATTATTTTCCACATTTTAAACCATATTTTAAACCATCTTTAACTATAGAACATTTGAGGAATTGGTACCATAATGTCGAACAATATGATATAGAATTATGGGATGAAATAGAAAATTCAGATTCTATCTTTTTTATGACTGTAAAAGCAATAGCAAAGCATAATTTATCTTTAAATAATTTACCAATAAAATTACAAAATTACATTAAATCATACTCATCATTTCCAAAAGTTTATCACTCTGTAGCCAAGAAGTTAGGCAATGTAGAATACAACAAAAGGAAGCTAATTAATGTTTTCTAGTTCTACAAGAAATGTGATACGAATTTTGTCTTTACATTAGAATGTATTGATAAATTATTTCAATAATAATAAGGCACAATGTCAAAATTATCTAGAAACACTCTTTTATCACACTGAAATGAGAATTCTTTCTTAACCTGTTTATTGTCCAGATCTTTAATATCAACATCTCTGGTTATCTAGTTGTACTCTAGCTGTATATTTTCTTTCACTTCACTCTCTATTAGCCTTATCATCGATTCACCATTCAACTTTTGAATATTCTTGTAATTTAGAGTGAAGCCCTTTACCATCACCTCTGTCTTTGTATCATTTTTCTCGTAATAATAACTTTTCGGGTCGGTCGAAGCCCAATCTGTAATCCAGTTATTTCCCAATTCATCAGTCCATTCACCTAACATACAGCCTGTTTCCACAGTATTTTCACCATCATCAATATAAACTACAGAATCGGTATCAAAATATATGACAGATTCTCCTACTTTATCTAACATATCATATAATCTGAGTCTTGCATTTGATGTAGTGAAAGCAGCTACGAAAATATTTGTGGCTGTATTATTTTCCACATAATAATCGCTGAAATTACGTCTCACCTGAACCATGTGTTCTGAAATAAAATTGATATCGGTCATCCAGCAGTATCTCATAAAAGTGCTGTAAATTGGTTACATATTCTGTTTGACTCATATTTTACCTTTGCCCAATTTCCCCCATAATGAATTAACACATATCTTAGCAACAGCTCGTTTTCCTGGATTTTGCTTTATTCTATTACGATCTAAATCAATATCCATCTTCTCTTTAACTGTTTTGATATACTCTTCATCACTTTCAAAATTATGTACACTGGTCTCTAAATTTTGTCATGAGAAAATCTTTCACATAATTTTTAAACAGCATATTGCTTTTATTTTTAAAATACCGAACTTCATACACATTAAAAATTTCATATCCTTTTTCTACAGCTTTCTTAACTTCATCAGTGGTCCAAGTTCCAATAAAACTTCTTTTGTCATCACTGTGATTGCACTTATCTATTTTTCTTTAATTTTTATCGATTTGCATACGTACAGGCAAAACAGGGTGATACAATCCTCTAGGAGCCAATACTTTACATTTTATTAAACTGTACCAATTTTTAGAATAATATTTTGGTCTACATATTTTTATCGAATGTTGTTCAGAATAAAAGTAATGAAATTGTACAGTAGGATGAAGACTACATACGTCAATGTATTTTATTTTTGAGCTAGCACCATCTGCTTTAGCTACTAATTTTATTGCGTTTGTCTGGCCACCATAAAAAGCATCTCTTGGATTCAACAGTTCAACAGTTTCAGGCAAATGCTTTAATTTCTTAAACCTTTTATACTCTGCTGGGTTCAGCCAATCGCATTCCCACACCTCTACCAGATTGTATCCAGCATTTCGTATTTCTGCATTTCTTCTCAAACTCTTTTGATCAAGGTCATAGATTGTCTCCTTATTTTTATTGTTAATCGTCTCACTTTTGAAACATTTTTAACATCCGTGCCAATAACAGCCATGGTATTGATAAACAGTATTAGTTTCTTTACGAAACCCATCTACTTTTGCACCAGCTATTCTTTCTGCGCTGCCATTAACAGCATGTTGAGTGTTCTTAGTGTTTAACCAAGCTATGCATTCTTTACTATAATTCTCTTTCTGTTCTTTATCCAATACAGCGATTGTATTTTTAGGTAAATATTTAGATCTGTAAATAGCCATGCAAATTCCAGCGATGTTTAAATTACAGAATGGATCAATGTTGGCAATCTCTAGAAATTCTTGTCTCAGTTCCAAACAGCCTCTTCTTAATATATCTACATCTGAATTACAGTAGTCATTAATTTCTTTCTTCATATTGAACATATAATTTTCTTTAACTCTTAGCTATGCAATTTGAGAAATGCTTCTCTATCTTTTGGCTTCATATTGTCAACACAGTAATATTCAGTATCAGAAAAGGGTCCTATAAAGTTTTCGTTTTCTGGCGTATTGAATAAATGTGGGAAGTAGGCTTTCTTCAGTTTTTTCAAATCAAAAGTTTTTGGAAAACTACTGAGCGGTCCTTGGATAAAGTTACTGCTATCTATAATTTTTGTGCCTAATTGTTTGATCTCGGATAACATCAGTTTAGTTTCTGTGTAGATGGTATATGGCCTTATTGTATTTTCGACACAGTACTTGAAAATGAATTGGGAATCATAAACTTTTGCATAGTGAGCTATGAATGTATGAGAACTGTTCTTTTCAGATATCATCCACCTACAGAATTCATCATTTGTCTTAAATTTATTAACAGTACCACCTTTAAAATTGTGAACAATTATGAGATTTGGAATGTGTGTTCCAGTTTCTGGAGTTTCTTCATAATCAAACCACATGTATCTCTCAGTATAGGTACAATTGACTTTTATAGGGAAGCCTTTTTCACAACATTTAAACTCTTTAACAGAAACTATTTTATTACACATGAAGCATTGGTAAATATAAAAATCTTTGAATTCTCCATTAACATAGCAACCTTCTTTATTACAATTTGAGCAACATTGCACTATAAAGTCTTCACCAGATCTTCTTTCACAAATACCACCCTTTTGCAATACAGGCTGCATATAACATTAATGATTCCCAGTTTCCACAACATGTTTACAATTTCTGCAAAGATCAAAGCCACATTTATGTTTTTTAGACCTCAAACAAATCTTTTTGCATCCTTCACACTTGTAAGCTGTATCCCAGACTTCCTGGTGATTGTTCAAGCATTCTTCATTATAACAGTATATACTGTGTTTCTCACAGTAAATCTTATTTTCTTCACTATGATGTACTGGACTTTTGCATAATATGCACACTTATCTCTCTGTTTTACATTTGTGGGCATTCTTGTTGTGATAAGGATTCTTGCATTCATCACAGATATATGAAGATCCTAGGAATGCTGTCATACTGTTAATTACATCAAAATGGTTGTGGTCTTTATCCAGATAAATCTTGATTTCTTTTTCAGCTCCACTATAGATAACCAAATTGAAATTCTCAGCACATATGACATTTATCTGGATACCCAACAATTCTTCAACATTTTTAATGTCATGTAAAATAAACCCTTCTTCGTTGTATGCACCCACCTGTTACATAATATGTCAGTTAACTCTTTCTGTAATTTGTATTTATCTCCTACTCTGATTTTCTTAATCTTATCTGTTGTTAGTTCTCTTCCCAAAACATTATTTGTATGGTATGTTAATGCATTAATTACTGCTCTAGGACAGCACAGATTATCATCATTTTTAATTCTTGTGATGCATTTCTTAGTCTTTTTGTCTTCAGCTAGATTTTTTTTTTTTTTATCATTACAATCTCAGCCTCTAGGAATTGCTAACATCTGAATATTATATGACGTATCAGCTAAATCAACAGCGTTATTAGATGTTAAGATATCTCTCATTTTATTGCACAAACTCCTGTGGAAATTGGATAAAATAGATTTGGATTGTTGATTGTTTAATTCAACTTACCCCTTTTCTAAAATTCGTTCTCTTTTTAGCTACTTTTACCATAGAATTGAGTGCTTTCGTTATATAATCTGTTTTCTCACCAACTGTATCAAGGCTGGCAATATTAGCATCGTTAAACACAATTTTAAAGTCAACAGACCACACTTTAAATTTTTCATTAAATCTCAATCTAATTTCTTTACTCTCAAATAGATTCTTTTTAGATGGGTCAGTCTCCTTTTCTTGCTCAAATATTTTGCTACTAAATGGGTAAATTTGATCTAGCATCGCTATTTTTTCATCTCTCAGTGGGTGAGGCTTTTCCTTAATATCATCACAAATCTTTAGAAATAATTTATATTTGGTATGCGTTGTGGTCTCGATCTTGCTGCTTGGAATACTTCTGGATGAAATATAAACTCTTGTAATCCAATGGCATTAATTATCTCTGATTTATTTAGTCTACTGCACCCTAATGACAAGATGTTTAGCTAGAGCTTTGAGTTCCTTTACTGACAAATCATCGAGAGTTCTTGTAGGAGTAGGTAGATTATTTGAAACAATTAAGTTAATTAAATCAGCTTTTCTAATTCCGCTATGAACTGGTAAATTATTCCTTCTGCAATAATCACAAAGTCAGGCGACTGTAAACTTTGTCAACAGAGTGTCCATGTAAGCAAAACAAAAACAATAAGACCCCAAAAAAATTATTCTTGTTTGATCGTAAATTATCCTTCACGATGTTGGGCACCCATAAACGTGAGCGCTAATTTAAGGAAGACAAAAAACAACAATCCCCAAGCCCTCATAAATTAAGCTTCAATTAATTTCTTGTGCTTGTTTGATCGTAAATGTCTTTTTAGACTACTTTTAAATATTTCTTTTCCACAACACACTATTTTCTCCTTTCGCTTATCTTCTAGTTGGCAAATCTTACATTTACTTGCGAACTTGCCCCTAGATGTGTTATTCGCGTAAAAAGAATCAAAATCTTTAATTTCTCGACAACCAGTCCATTTTTTAGAATTAGCATCAGTTTTATCTCTTTCAGCAACCATTACATCAGTCACTTTCCTCAACATTTTAGCACACTCTTCACTTGAAATTTGCTTTAAAAAATTATTTTGATTAGATATAAACTGTTTAAAACGCTCTTTTCTATTACCATATTTATTTCTATCAAGGAATCTAGTACATTCTGTACAAAAATACGAAAACATATGCTTTGAGTATTTGTGTGGATGAAAGTTATCAGTTGACTTCTCCACTTCGCATTTTTTTACAGTTCTTCAACGCTTCCATTTATTAATAAAATTTTTTGTCAATAAATGAATCTATTTTCTTGTTGCTGTGCATTAGATAATTGTGTGGATAAAATATTAAATTTTTTCATTGTCACTAGCATTCTTACCATGTATTTTTTGTTTCACATATACATTTCGTGAAAAGGAAATTGTGATATGTAATAACACACTCCTTAGGAAACTGTAGATGGAATTCCAGGCACCTGAATAATTAACAGATCATGATGCCGGCCGATAGTAAAATGTTTGAAGATTTAAAGAGCGTCTCACAGGCGCTCTACGAAATATTTGGCCTTCGCCACAGACCATGACACCAAAGAAATTTAATGTAAACCAAGGTCGAATCGTCTATGCTGAATATCTTTGAATTCGTTCGTGAGAGTAACTATGACTTCCATTTAGGAAGTCTGAAGTTTGTTTGCCATATTTGGTTTCCTTTATTCGAGGAGAAGAGCGTCTTCATTACTAACGATATTCTAGCATTTTTGTACGGAATCCCCGCCGTGAAAACTTCCCCCACTGGGAATTCTAGGAATAATCAAGGTTCACGCTCTCGGCCCGTAGAAAATTTTAATTTACTAATGTATTTTCATTCTATATAAATGGGAGCTTCTAACGTAGTTGTTGCAAGTGCAGAAACACCTCTGCTGAATATTTTTGAATTCATTCAAGAGAATAAATATAAATTAAATTTAGGAATATGATTCAATGACCTTTAGATTCCTTTGTTTGAAGAGAAGAGCGTGTTGTTCACAATCGGCATTCTTGAGTTTTTGTACGGAAATACAGCGGTCAATAACTTGACCTCTGAAAAACAAGAAACAAGAAACAAAACAAGAAACATTACGTTAAATTCCTCAAGGACAATGAAACCCCATTCATCAAAATCAAACACGATGATCCTCTCGCTTTAGAGTACGAATACATTTAAGAAGAGAAGAAACTCTTGAAACCAAACAATCTCGTCCAGAAGAAATGGATTCTCCTGACAGTCGACAATTTTAAAGAGTCTGTAATGTCTTTCAACACGAAAGAATGCAAGCAAGTGAGAAAGTACTACTTGACAATACAGAAAATCTTCGTCGACTACCTCAAGTATACGAAAGAGCAAACAGAAACAACAACTCGCCATCGAATTCCAGAACGAACTAAGAATTAAAGAAGAAGAAAACAAAAGACTCGAACAGTTCAACATGAGTATGAAAGTTTTTATCGATAAAGTCAAACAAAAAACAAAAAATGGATACATCTATGTAGCCACCTCCAAAAGATATTCTTTAATCAACAACTTTAAAGTGGGAAAGACAGAAAATTCGTCTATTCGAAACTCGAATTTTAATTTTTCACACAACGAACAAGATAATTTTTATCTCTGCTTCTTCGATAAAGTATACGATGTCCATAAAACACAAAACATGATTCACGAGTTATTGGACGACTTCAGAGACAAAAAGTACAAGGAAATCTTCGTTTTACATTGCATACGACTGTTCGAGATTGTTAAATTAACGATTAAATACATAAACTAGCCTTTCGATTATATTAATGATCTAGCTAAAAATAGCTTAGAGGAAATGTAATCTTTAGACTCGATAACACCCGATGAAGTGGAATTATTTGATACAGAAGAATTGAAGAAGAAAGTAAATCAAGCTCTTGATGGTTGCATAAATGAAAATAATTTAAGTTTAACTAGATCAGAATTGCTGGATCGAGGAAAAATCGAACATCACATTAACAACACAAAGATTTGGAATTGCTTCAAAGAACTAAAACAATAGAAAAGCAGTAAAGAACTGATTACACAAAAAGAAGTTAAAATTACAGTTGCTTCTGAATCGATCTGTGGCTTATAATATTCATTATCTGAAGATTCGTTCCTTCTCCCACATGCTATTATGAATGGTGCCGATCTCTGGGCGATTCACCAACTTTTTCGATGGAGAATATTCTCCCCCTGCAGATCTTAAACTAATACAAGTCAGAATGGCAATGTTTGCTACTCTGATGCTCTGAACCACGTCTGTCACAAAAATTCAACTGTCTGTATGGAATTACAGAGAATCCAGGCGTGGAAAATTCCCACACATGGAATGATGTAATAGAATTTAAAGCGGGATAAACATCCTAGTTAAAAAGAGTTTCGTGTTATGTTCCAGGCGGCAAAGATTTGACGTCTGCGGATATAGGAATTTCGTAGGATCTGCAGATCGAAAGTCGACGACCGTCAAAAACCAAAGCCTAGAGATGCATGTGCATAAACATTTAGTTGGAATCCACGATGGGTTCCACCGAAAGTCAGCTTTTGAATTTTACGATCACTGTTTTTTAAAGTATTCAAATACGTTACAGATTTCATCTCCACTGAGATTGTATAAATAATTCATACTTTCAGCAGTTAATTCATTTATGAATGTGGAGATTATATCTTCTTCATCATCATCACGAAAACAGACAGACAGAAAGAATGAAAGTGTTCGTTTCCTCATTCGTACTGCTTGATACAATTATATAGAAAGATTTTTAATAGATCTGCATATAGATAGGATGTAACCAGCAGTTCTATTCAATAGCACTGAAATGGTGCTATCTTTTTTTTCGTCCGCTGACGCCATCAGAAAGGCAGGCGGCTGCGGTCAACCGATTATTACTTTATCTTTATTCACCCAACTGTTGTGTGAATTTTCGAAACCCAACCACTAAAAATAAACTTTATCTCCTTTCTTTCTCAGAACTTTTTCAACGAGATACACATGTGGATATTTCATCTTCTGTATCTCTTGCTAACAAAAATTACTTTCGATATATTTCAATTTATACATGATTGGATTAGAATGAATTACATCTTCAATTTCAAAAATTTCTGTAGACCAGTTGGGAGTATATCCTTTTTCAAAAAGTCCTTTAAGTTTGCTGATCCTCACTTTATCTCCTTTTTTAAATGGATCCTTATCGTCAGGAACAACGACGTCTATCTTATAGTTCTTTTCATTAACCTCTGTTGGCTTCATTTTTATAGTTCGATGAACTGTGTTATTGTATTCGTCAACTAATTTCGAGACTAAATCGACCCATTTATAATTTCTTTGAAGAGAAAATTTCTTACACATCTTTTCCTTAAGTGTTCGATTGAATCGTTCAACAACAGATGCTTTTAATTCTGTAAGAGTCGAATAGTGTTTAATACTGTATTTCTTCATCAGCTCATGAAACTCTTTATTATAGAATTCTTTGGCATTAACAGACTGTAAATTTTTTGGATGTCGGATGCTGAATATTTTATCAAATGCATCAACTTCATTCTTGCCTGTTTTGTCTTCAACTGGAACAGCCCATGCAAATTTAGAAAAGACATCGATAACGGTTAATAAATATTTATATCCTCGATTTATCTTCGAAATACCTTTCAACCTTCCCGAATCCATTTCGACTAAATGACTTTAAATCATCTATACTGACAGAAATTACATTTCTTCTTGTAAAATTTTTTCTCATCGGTTTATGTAGTTCATTAATGATTTCTTCACGGAGGGATTTGCTCACCCCTTCACCGACTGCTGGCGAGGCAGCCTACAAATTTTTTTAACGAATTTACTTTTTTTCTTTTACAAATTGTACAAAGACCGTCTATTCTCTCTCCGCCATTTTCAGTTGTTACGCTGTGAGGCTCATGAGCATCAGTAAATTTTTTACACTTCAAACAGTAGATGTGTTCATCCATTTATATACATAAAAATATAATTAATCTAACGACCTCAATACTTCTAGATCTTCGCCTGCTTTTTTATCTAAGCTTTTATTAATTTGTGAGCCTAATGATTTAAGTTTACTCTCTAATGAATCTATTTGATCTAATGCATGAAGGAGTCTTGTTTTCGTTTTGTTTATTTCTTTATTATGATGTTCCATTATACCATCGATAATACCATTTCTTTGCTTCAAATATTCTTTATTGACATAATTACCGAATTGTGTTAGAATGCGTGTGTATTCAGGTTTTGTAACATATTCTTTTTGTAAGTATTGTTTGGTAACTGCATCATAACCATTTACCGGATATTTTATATCTACGATTCTCCTACCTTCAAAATCAATACCGGTACATCCTTTAGTTGCTTTAAAGATGGTGCGCAGATGCAGACTGAAGTCTGTTTTGCTGACTCCAGTTCTTTTCTGATTAAACTTTCTGATCTTTAACGAGTTTGTTTCCAAAAATGTCCATTTAATAAGTCTAAATATCATTAAACTTATAATTTTTGCATAACAGTTCTAAAACAAACACAAATAACTGAAAATTATTTCATTGAAATTTTGTACTCTCTCGCTATTGTAGTACAGATCGTTTTTTCCCAAACAGTTAACGAGCTGTTTAGGAATATTTCCTCATATGAATCAAAATTCACTGTCAGGCTTTGATACCTGACTATAAGATAAAAGAATCAATTTATTTTATCGAATGGTTTCCTCAGAATCGAATGAGATAAGATACAGAGGAGTGAACACGCCCAAATAAAAAAATGGTTTTAATTTTGTTTTACATGAAAAGTAAAATTTTTACTGAGAAACAGCACAAGCAGAAAACTGGCTGTAACATTGCTTCACCTACATCAGATGCTTGAAATTTCCCTTCCTGCGTATCGTAAGATACAGTTACGTGTAGCAACCAGCACTCCGAGTTGCGCCGGCGATTCAACAGAGAATCATATCAGTGTTGTGTAACTGTCGTCCTAGTCTTAAGAGTCAGTCGGACTACGTTTGTACGCACTCCACTAATGCAAGTTGCTTCTACACTGTATTTCTATCGTATCGTTTATCGTATTGCATATTCTATCGCCTCAGCAAGAGCCGCGTCTTAGAGGCATGCTGCTAGAGTTATTACCGTGAGATTCGACCAACGTGGACGTGTTTACAAACTATGTGAAAGCGGATAGCCACGTGTAACAAATTGATTGCCCCTTCTGGTTTCGCCGAACGAGCTGAACATGAAACTAACGCTCGGGAGATCAGCGTCCAACAAGCCCAATTTAGATTTCTGGTGGCTTTCCTAAACCTCTTAAGCGATTTACTGGGAGGTTTGCTTAGTGAGAGACCATCTCGGTAGGCACTGTTGTAGTAGTTTCCAGTCCCGATAAATCTCAACAAGGAATGGAGGAATGTGACAGAAAATGTTTGAAAGCGTGCCCGGAGTTAAATTAAGATAACGATCATATAGAGAACATAATTGCACAAGATAACAATGGCGCTGTAGAGCCAGTTGCAGATCTTTGTGTCACTGCAGTTGAAGACAATGGATGCAAAGGCAAAGAACAAATAAACAGGAGAGTAAAAATGTTCTGGAGTGTTTTTGGTAAAGTATATACGATACTAAGAACTGAGCGTCTATACCATATGAGGACAGCTTAGAATCATTGCGTGGTACGACTTTTTGACTTGTAGTAATGGGACATAGGCTTTTAATGATAGATCCGTTCAAAAACAGGTGGTTACTCAGGAAGAAAGAAGATGTGTGCTGGGAATCAGTAGGAGAAATGGGAAAACAAACAGAAGCATCAGGGAATAGAGCGTAGTGGAAGAATTATTTACAACCGCAGTGGAAATGGCGTGGAGATGGAAGAGACATGTTGAAAGATGGCCGCTTTAGGCATCTTCCGACGTGAGCGAACTGTTGTGAACGCGGCGCAGCGAGACGCTGCGACCTCGCGAAGGCATGAACCAGTGGCCAGCGGTTCAAGTGACCAGCGTGATCGCACACGCACTGGGCAAGGTGTGACGCGCAATTCGATGAACGAGACTTGAACGCTTGATTTGATGTTTTCAAGTGAATAGCTCGCGAACTGTGGTTTGTGTCCCAACTTACAATGTCTAGCGTTTTGATCAGTGCTGTTCAAGATCTACAACCAAACTCTGTAAACAACGGTGTCGTGCCCTTGCTGAGGGTACGTACCATTTGTGGATACATGTTGGAGCAGAGGAAGCCGCTGGGCGCAGAAACAGGCTCACGTCGCTCCGGCCGTCGCCTGGCTCAAAATGGCTCTGAGCACTATGGGACTTAACTTCTGGGGTCATCAGTCCCCTAGAACTTAGAACTACTTAAACCTAGGTAACCTAAGGACATCACACGCATCCATGCCCGAGGCAGGATTCGAACCTGCGACCGTAGCGGTCGCGCGGTTCCAGGCTGTAGCGCCTAGAACCGCTCGGCCACACCGGCCGGCGCCGTCGCCTGCCGAATAAGTTGTTACATCAGACCACGACCCCCAAAAAACCACAAAGGTTCCTAAACGTGACCTGCTGCTAGGTACGACACCAAGCCGCCTTCAGGATGAAACCAACACCTTTCCAGATGTGGTCACGACGCGAGGCTTTGGTGCGACACACTGATGTTGGTATCACCGCGAGATCATCAGGTGGCATCTTTTAAGCCTCAGCTCACCATCATTTGTCTTTCGTCAGCCGTCGTGGACCTTGATGTATAGTTGGCCTGTGATACTCCGCCCCACGCACGTGATGCAGCTGCCTTTGCCGCTCCCAAACCCCCTGCCTGTTGCCTGTGTACCCGCTCAGAGACCCGTTTTCCCCTTCGCCACCAGCCGAGAGGACAAGACGAGGAGCGAGGACTTACGACCTGCTCTGCCTTCGCCGGTGCAACAATGGAGTGGGGGGGGGGGGGGTGGAGATTGATTCTAAAATATTCTGTATTGCTGATGACACTAGATAGGTAGCAAAGATTGTTGCGTGCAGTATTGGCACTGTTTCAGATAGTGCAGTTCAAGACACACGGTACATGGGGGCTTAATTAAAAAGAAAAGACTAATATTAATGAATAAATGCAATAATTTTACTAGCTGTGTGACCGGTTACGAAGTCTCGTAACCGGTTGGCCCTGACTAGTATTAGCACGCAATCTGACCGCATAAAATAAAAATAAAGAATGACAAGGAATTTCCATTAACATAATTGATTAATTAAGTCCCCTGAAACTATAAGAGTTACAACAAAGCACAAGTGTAACTGTTCTATGTGTGGTAGTGTGACTCAACGTACATGTATCTGGCTCGGTTCATTCTCAATACGACAAAATATTTTAAACACCATTTACAATGAAGTAATTGAATAACCAGAAATACTATAATTGCACATAGACACCAGAATTACAAGTCTAATAAATGAACATGAGCCAGAAGCTTTGTTGACTGTACCTGTGAGCAAGACGGATTGCTATTAAAGAAAACTGTAATACCTTTTTACCTCATTATATACTGACGAAAATATTCCATTACACCAGCATCATAAATCAAAAGCCCATCTCCTTTCTCAAATAGATTCAGACTATTGCATCTTCTCCCATCTATACATTACACCAACCGAACAATAAAACATTTCAGTCAACGCCCAGATCGTCTACTCTCTCGCCCAACAGAACAACGACTGCTCTCAACATCCTCTGAACTACTACTGCGCCCATTGGAGGCGGCAGAATAATAATCTTTGGCGCAATCTCTGGCTCTGTGACTCAGTGTAGCCACCTTTCAACGGTCATGGCTTCTAAGAAATAAATCATTGCTAAATCGTAGTAAGACTCAGTTTTTAGGATTTCTAACACAGAATTCAACAAAACCTGACTCTTGAATTACACAGAATGGGCATATGGTAAGTGAGACTGAACAGTTAAAATTTCTAGGTGGTCAGATGATAGTAAAGTGTCGGGGAAAGGCCATTTTCAGAATCTTGTTCAAAGACTAAATGCTGCTATTTTTACTATTAGAACACTATCTGAAGAAAGTACGTAGTTTGGGTTGCTTATTTTCAGCCGGCCGCTGTGGCCGAGTGGTTCTAGGCGCTTCAGTAGGAACCGCGCTACTGCTACGGTCGCAGATTCGAATCCTGCCTCGGGCATGAATGTGTGTGATGTCCTTAGGTTACTAAGGTTTAAGTAATTCTTAGTTCTAGGGGACTGATGACCTCAGATGTTAAGTCCCATAGTGCTGAGAGCCATTTGAATATTTGAATTTGAAGCTTAGTTTCATTCACTTACGACGTGTGGTATTATATTTTGGGGAAGCTCTTCCCAGCCTCAAAGAGAATTTTTGGAGAAACGAGCGGTTCGGCCAATACGTGGTGTAAGTTTATGAACCTCTTGTCTACTCCTATTCATTAATCTGGCTATTCTGACATTGGACTCTCAACACAAATATTCATTAACGTCATTTCGTGCTAACAGTACCAGCTTATTCCTAAGAATTCCCAGCTTTCACTCAGTTATTACTAGGTAGAAGTCTGATCTGCATTTGGATCGCACCTACTTGACTCTTGTGCAAAATCGCGTGCATTATTCTGCTGCATCCGTTTTGAACAAGCTAGCACAAGTATACAAAAATCTTAGCAATAATCCACACTCTGCTACGGTCGCAGGTTCGAATCCTGCCTTGGGCATGGATGTGTGTGATGTCCTTAGGTTAGTTAGGTTTAAGTAGTTCTAAGTTCTAGGGGACTGATGACCTCAGATGTTAAGTCCCATAGTGCTCAGAGCCATTTGAACCATTTGATTTTTAATCCACACGTTTCAAATGTGAACTGTAGAATTTCCTCACAAGGGAACCTCCCCATCGCACCCCCTCAGATTTAGTTATAAGTTGGCACAGTGGATAGGCCTTGAAAAACTGAACACAGATCAATCAAGAAAACAGGAAGAAGTTGTGTGGAACTATGAAAAAAATAAGCAAAATATACAAACTGAGTAGTCTATGTGCAACATATGCAACATCAAGGACAATGTGAGATCCGGAGCGCCGTGGTCCCGTGGTTAGCGTGAGCAGCAGTGGAACGAGAGAGCCTTGGTTCAAATCCTCCCGCGAGCAAAAAATTTAATTTCTTTATTTTCGCAGTTATGATCTGTCCGATCGTTCATTGGCGTCTTTGTTCACTGTAATAAGTTTAGTGTCTGTGTTTTGCGACCGCACCGCAAAACCGTGCGAGTAGTAGACAAAAGGACGTGCCTCTCCCGTGGGAACCGAAAACATTTAATCGCAAGGTCATAGGTCAACCGATTCCTCCACAGGAAAACACGTCTGATATATTCTATACGACATTGGTGACAGCATGTGCGTCACATGACAGGAATATGTTGTCGACCCACCTAACTTGTAAACTTGGCGAATAGGTAAAAAGATTCTTCTACCTTGCCCGATTTAGGTTTTCTTGTGGATGTGATAATCACTCCCAAAAAAGTGATGAAAGCATAACAGTTTGTCACATAAACTGCAACAAATGACTGCAACAGTCGCACAGTTTTCCCTGTGCTCTGTCAAAACATATGTTTTTAACTTTTTCAAATTTTTCCTTGTGTAGACCGTCAAATCCTGCATATGTCCAAGCAAATATGAACATGTCCTGGAATTTTGGAGAACGAAGTTGATTGTGTGTGTGTGTGTGCCTGACTTTGATAATTGTCTGAAAATAAAAAATTAAAATTTTCACTCAGGTGAAGACTCGAACCAACGACCTTAGGTTCCACAGCTGTTCACGCTAACCACAGGACCACGGCGCTACTACGGTAATACAATCCTTAATGTTACATACCTTAAGCATGGACTACTCAGTTTGTATATTTTGCTTATTTTTTTCATAGTTCCACACAACTTCTTCCTGTTTTCTCGATTGATCTGTGTTCAGTTTTTCAAGGCCTATCCACTGTGCCAACTTATGACTAAATCTGAGGGGGGTGCGATCGGGAGGTTCCCTTGTCAGGGCTCACTCCCTCTATTCTGTCGAGGTGCTCCTCGAAAAATTAAGCTAATTCCTTTGTTACATTGTTGATCATGTTTATATAAATTTATAGCTTGTCAGATTTTTAGGATTCTGAAATATTGTATTTTATCTATTATTAGTTTTCTGTTGTAATTTCATGTACCGACACGTTCCATGACCATGGAGATTTGCTTCTCAACTGGCCCTACGGAACTAAACGTGTAAAATAAAATGACTCGGAGTTTCCGTTTGGCTTGTTTGTTCCTAAGATGGAAGGCGGATACTTGAGATTTACTAGTGTTTGGTTTGAGATTATTGCCTTTGTAATAGGTAGCAAGTTCTGTTAAACCTCCTGTGAGATTCTCCTCCACCTGTTCAAAGGTTTTATCCTGTGTGGCCACTGCTGCATCATCGGCATAAATGAACATTCGTGTCTGGTGGCTGATGGGTAGGTCATTCGTATAGATGTTAAATAGTATTGGAGCCAAGACACTACCCTGTGCAAGTCCATTATTCTGTGTCCTCCATCGGCTGTTTTTAGATTGTAAGGTTACATAATAGCGTCTGTTCTGTAGCATGCATTGCACGAACATAGAAAGGGTGTAGTCCTTAGTGACATTATACACTTTCTGGGTAAGCAACTTATGGTTAACTGTGTCCTATGCGGCACTGAGATCCAGGAATGCGACCCCAGTTACTTCTCCCCTCTGATAGCCGTCTTCGATGTATTGTGTGAGATTAAGAATTTGGCCACAGCATGATTTTCCTGGTCGGAATCCAGCTTGTTCGTTAATGAGTGCTTTGTCCACATAATCAGCTATGCGTTTGAGGATCATTCGCTCCAGCACTTTAAATAGATGACAAAGCAGTGAGACAGGCCGGAAATTTTTAGCTACAGCTCGGTCTTTCCCTGGTTTTAGTAACGCAACAACCCGAGCTTTCCTCCACAATTTAGGAATTTGCATTGTTATGATACACGTATTCATTAGCTCTAGGATCCATGCTTGTACTCTCGGTCCAAAATGTTTAATTTTCTCAGATCTTAGATCGTCGAGGCCAGCGGCCTTATTGTTTTTCAAATCGGCGATGGCGTCTTGTAGCTCCTGAATGAAGAACGGGCGAGCTAGGAAGCTAATCTCCTCGTTCAATTTCCTTTTGATTTTGCCATTCCTGATCTTCCTTTTAGTTTTTCCGTTCATGAGCAGTTGGTGAGCTACCTCATCAGCTGTAACTTTACTGTAATTTCGTTGTGGTTCTGTTGGGTCGTTGCTGAGACTTTTGAGCAGTTTCCATGCCTTCCTACTGCTGTGCTTCATGTCCGTCTCTTGTAGAAGGTTGCTCCACTTTTACTTTCTCGCTTCGGAGATACCAGACATCAGTACCTCATCTGCCTGGATCGTTTCCTCTGAGAAGGGGTCCTTGTTGTAAAGTTCTTCATACTTTTTCAGAGCTTCCTTGCTGCTACCATTGAGCCCAGCAATATACTGAGTGCGGCACCCTCTAGGTATGCACCGTCGAGAGATTTTCCTGACGAGGTCTATAAAAGTTTCATATGATTGTACTTCTGGTTTAATTTCCATGATCGCCTCATCAAGGTCCTCTATGAAGAGTTCCCAATGAGCTTTTTTGAAGTTGAAGCGTCTCTTGAAGGGCATTACATCTGATTTGATTACTGACGTAATGCAGCAAGTTACTGCTCTGTGTTGCAATCTTGGAATTGGGTCCTCGATTTGCTTTACAATTTGCAGGGATACCTTCTCGGGGACAATGATGTTATCTGGATTGTATTCTCGTTTCCATCTTCCGCTGTTAAATGATGCAGGCAACCTAGGGTCATGTATCAATTTCAGCTTAGCCTGGTCTGTCCAGATCTCCAGCATTTCGCCATCGTCATTTGTCTCGTTATAGCCTCATGCGAGACCGTCACAGTTTAAATCTCCTAGTACAACTTTAATGTTTTTTGAATGGAAACTTCCAGGCTCCGTAAATCTGAACCTCGCACTGGGTGGTTTGTTCACGGATGTTACAGTACAGGAATGTAGCTCAGCAGTTAAAATTTCTGTATTTTCTTCGCAGGTCAAAGCACAGGAGCATACGTCTAAGTTCGGTTTCGCAAATATAGCACTTCCGTACCTTTCGTGTGGTCTCTCAAGAACTAATTTCATGCCCTGTATTTTTGGTATATGGCTAGTTGGTGCTCTGTGTGTTTCTTGTAACACTAAAACATCACAGTTGTTTCGTTTACACATGTCAAATAACAAAATTTCTTTATTTACAGATAAGCCTTCAATATTGCAGGAAATTGTCGCTAGTGATGGTCTTGATAAAGGCCTTTTTTGGGGCTCTTCGGAGAGCTGTTTTGGCATCTTTGGTTTTGGCGCTCCGGTGTTTGCAGGATTGGCCGACTAGGTCGTTTCCAGGGAACGCCCGATTGCTTGTTGTTCGTGTGGTGAACGCAACCTTCCTGAAGGTTCCTGCAGTGTCCCCCAGCAAATCTAGTGTTGTATCATTAAAATTGAAATGTGCAATTTAAAACTGATTATGATCCTACACAACGACTAACCAGTCTTCGATCAGTGGGAACGCTCATGTAATACGGTGTTATTGTTCTACAGTAAGTGTGAATTCTGAAGATGTTGACAGGCAAATATACCTCATACTTGGCATCACAAGTTAAAAGGAACTGAAGTAGAGCATCAGACACTACGGTATAAAGATCGCTTCAGCAGCATTGTTGTATACAGTAGCCGGCCAGCTGATATCATTACATTTTAGCTGCAAAGTTTTCTAAAGGTTGTAAATTGACACGATATCTCAAAGGAAACTTAAATAATTAAAACTATAGTTACTTACTGATTATGTCTAGTGACCTAAAAACAAACAGATTTTGAATAAAGTTAAGTAGGCAACAGAGAATATTATAAATATAAAAAACTGTAGTTACTCACACATATCTATAGACCAAAATGTTTCAAGTATTAATAATACAGTTAAATATGCACCACTTTGCAGTCTTCTTCTTCTTGGTTGGCTCTACAGTCCTTGAAGAACCTTGGCCTCCTGTATCACCTGTCTCCATTCTTCTCTGTCCATCGCCTTCTTTCTCCATTTTCTTATTCCCATCGCCATTAGATCTTCTTCCACATCGTCCAGCCACCTTTTCCTGTGTCTACCTCTTCTCCTTCTCCTGTCAGGTTTTCCCATGAAAACTTTCTTGACAGTCCGGGTTACTGGCATTCTCTGTACATGTCCTGCCCATCTTATCCTTCCCTGCTTAATTTTAACAACAGTATCCATCTGTCCAAAAAGTGTTTGTAGGTTTACATTTGTCCTTACTCTCCAGCCACCTTCCTCTCTCACTGCTCCAAAAATCCTTCTCAGTATCTTTCTTTCCCATCTCAATAACCAGTTCTCCTCCTTTAATGTCAACACCCAGCCTTATGATCCATACATTAGTGTAAGTCTTAATATAGTCGTGTATATATCAATTTTTGTATTCCTACTCACATTCCTGGAGTTAAATACATTCTGCAAGGCAAAATAGCAACGATTTGCACTCGCTATCCTTTCTTGAATTTCTACTGCTACTTTATTGTCCTCCGTTATTACAGAACCTAAAAATTTAAATGTTTTCACTCTTTCATATTCTTTCTCATTCAGTACTATTGAATTCTTTTGTCCGTTAATATTGGGATCCCCCAAGTTCAAGTGGTAGCATATGCAGATGACGTAGCTTTAATGGCAAGGAATGTAAGGGCACTAATGGGGAACTACGATACGTTAGAGGAAGCAGCAGGAGAAGTAGGTTTAGAAGTAAACATAAACTTTGCAGTCTATCATTTGCGTAAAACCTCGTTTCGATAACTTGAACTATACATGAAATACGATGAATGTTACCACCACATGGTTCACGTAGTGCATAGACAGAACTGAACACACTGCGTGCGACCCTCATGTAGACATACACTGAGGTGACAAAAGTAATGTGATAGCGATATGCACATGTGCAGATGGCGGTAGTGTCGCGTACACAAGGTATAAAAGATCAGTGCGTTGGCGGAGCTGTCATTTGCACTCAGGTGATTCATGCGAACATGTTGCCGACGTGATTATGGCCGCACAACGCGACTTAACAGACTGTGAACACAGAATGGTAATTGGAACTGGAAGCACGGGACATCGCTTTTCGGTAATTGTTAGGGTATTCAATAATCCGCGATCCACGACAAACTTATCCGTTAGGAGAAGAGCGGAGAAATTTGGCGTTGATGGGCAATGGCAACAAACTACCGACGTCAGTGCCTTTGTTAACAGCACGATATCACTTGCATCGCTTTTCCTGGGCTCGTGACCATATCGGTTGGATCCTAGACGATTGGAAAACCGCTCTTTGGTCAGATGAGTCCTGATTTCATTTGGTAAGAGCTGGTGGTAGGGTTAGAGTGTAGCGCAGACCCTGCGACTCCATCGACCCAATTTGTGAACAATGCACCGCGCAAGCCGGTGGTGGGTCCTTAAAGGGCGTGGGTTGTGTTTACACGGAATGGACTGGGTCCTCTGGTCTAAATGGTTGGAGCAGTGACTGGAGTTGGTCATGTTCGGCTACCTGGAGACCATTTACCGCCATTCATGGACTTCATGTCCCAAGACAGGGATGGAATTTTTGTGGATGACAATGCGGCATGCCACTAGGACACATTTGTTCGCTGTTTGGTTGTAGAACATTCTGGAAAGTTTGAGCGAATGATTTGGCCACCCTAATCGCTCATCATGAATCCCATTGTAAGTTTATGGGACATAATCGAGAAGTCAGTTTGTGCACAAAATTCTTTCGTAATTACAGATGGCTAAAGAGGCAGCGTAGCTGTATATTTCTACAAAAAAAGGCACTCCGTCTTCAGGCCACAAGTGGTCCATCGGGACTATCCGACCGCCGTGTCATCCTCAGCCGAGGATGCAGATAAGAGAGGCATGTGGTCAGCACACCGCTCTCCCGTTCGTTATGATGGTTTTCTGTGACCGGAGCCGCTACTATTCGGTCGAGTAGCTCCTCAGTTGGCATCACGAGGCTGAGTGCACCCCGAAAAATGGCAACAGCGCATGGCGGCCCGGATGGTCACCCATCCACGTAGCGGCCACGACCGACAGCGCTTAACTTCGGTGATGTGACGGGAACCGGTGTATCCACTGCAGCAAGGCCTTTGCGTATGTTTCTGCAAGGGACGTCCAACGACTTGATGGGTCCATGTCACGTCGAGTTGCTGCTCTTCACAGGGCAAGAGGAGGTCGGGAAGGAAATCAGGATGTATCCCAGGACTTCTGGCACCTCAGTGTATCAGCAACTATCTCGATAATGGAGATACGAGCGTTATGCTCTAAACTTTAAATACTATTTCGGTTTGATAGCTATACTTAATAGACAGCAACGTATGACTATAATGAACCGTACGCAAAGTCTACACAATGTATTTTTACATCTACGAACTCTTAAGATTTCGTGCAAGGATTTACTTAATTCGCGGCAGCACAGTAACCATGACGAGTAACGAAAATAAAGTCAACCCTTTATCAAGCGAAGATATCAGGCAGTAAGATGCGAAATAATCAGATTTTTCACCGAATATTTTTCATAAAATCGGATGATAAGCATTTCATAGTGCCAGGCATGTTCCCTCAAGCATTTCGCCGACAATTCATGAACCGTCAAAGTACTGCACGCAGAGGATAGAGAATCAGCTTCGCATAGAATCGCTCGACTATTTGCGCGTTCCCGCGCCACGTCGCCTTCGCATCGGATAGCTCACGTACGAAACGGTGTTAACGTGAGCATCTTTCACAATCACATACTTGTGCCACATACCTAAGTCATTTATCAACAAACCAACGAACCGACGCTAACAAACTCCACTGGGGCAGTGCATCTTTGCATTAGGAATAGGCAGGAGTCTCTTAGGGGCACACGGAATCAGTCATCACGTATTTTTCATATGGTACGCCACGTTCAGTTCAATCATAAAGCTCTCTGATTCCTGTGAGCACATCAAGCGGACGTGTCCTTGCACTTGACATGTGCTTTCGAAATAGGTGCATTTGACCGAAAACTCTCAGAACTTTGGTGCCACTGCAAGAAGTGCCAAGCACTCGTGTTGTATTTATCCAATTGGAATTTACACTTGAGTTCGGGTTATGTTGTAACTTTTCGCGGAAAACGTTATGCCTTTGTCCTCGCTTCAGAACACAATTGCGATCGGTATACGTTTTTGAGTTACCGCTCCGTCGATTCAAGAGATTTATCGTTTCACTAACTCACAAAATCATGTTTCGGAGTTCATAACTTTATTTCGAATATTCTTGTGTTATGATCTCTGGAGGAGATATCTAATGGTCAATCCTTTGCCTGTAGTTATCCATCATAAGTAACCTTACATTTACTTTCTTTCCAAACACAGTAAAGCATTTACCATATGTCTAGTCTTAACGAATTTACCATCTTGTTCTTCTTCCCTTTTTCACGAATTCCACCACGCGTCCGATACCTCCGTATATGAACACTTAAGATTTGGCTAATAAAACGTGATCAATTCGCTTGAATTAAAGTCCTCTCAGAGGCTGCGATGCATAAATAAGTAGCACTCAATTATCGTTCGTAACAACTTTACATCTCCTCAGGTACGACGAGTGAATGGAGCACTCAGAGAACGCGGCGGTGAAAACGGGGTTATCGAAACTCAGTTCTTTCGTAAAACGAGCTCTTAGTTCTTCAAGTTGTTAGACAGTGTAGGCCACAAACGACGAACTCATTTTTCCTGCTCAAAATTAGGTTATAAGATACAATTTATTACGCTTTGTCACAGTATAGATCGGTGTTTGTAGTCAATATACTAATTAAATCCTCAGCTGTGTTACTTCCGAGTAACAGCCGCGCCCCGTCCTCCCTACCACCCACCTCTTGCAGTCGCTGCGAAATTTTGCAATGTCAGTAACTTTATAGTTATCCGCCCGGCGGATTTGTGTCGAGGTCCGGTGAACCGGCCAGTCTGTGGATGGTTTTTAGGCGGTTTTCCATCTGCCTCGACGAATTCGGGCTGGTTCCCCTTATTCCGTTACACTTTGTCGGCGATTGCTGCCCAAATAAGTTCTCCACGTACGCGTACACCACCATTACTCTACCTCTCAAACATAGGGGTTACACTTGTCTGGTGTGAAACGTTTCCTGGGGGGTCCACCGGGGGCCGAACCGCACAGTAACTCTGGGTTCGGTGTTGGGCGGCGGAGGGGTGAAGTGGACTGCGGTAGTCGTCGTGAGGTTGTGGACCACTGCGGTTGCGGCGGGGACGGAGCCTTTCCGTCCTTTCTAGGTCCCCGGTTAACATACAATACAACTTTATAGTAGTAGATTGCGTTTTCTATGGGTCACGTTCGCCGGCCGTTGTGGCCGAGCGGTTCTAGGCACTTCAGTCGGGAACCACGCTGCAGCAACGGTCGCAGGTTCGAATCCTGCATTGGACATGGATATGTGTGATGTCCTTAGGTTAGTTAGGTTTAAGTAGTTCTAAGTCTAGGGGACTGATGAGCTCAGATGTTAAGTCCCATAGTGCTTAGAGCCATTTGAACCATTTGGGTCACGTTCAGTGTCCGGGGCTGTGTTTCAGGGTAGATACCAGACTCATAATCTTGTATGAACACAGAGTTGCAAAGAAGTGGTTGGATTTAATTGACGACCAGGTGAATGGATGGTTGATAAAACGAGGAAGTTCTTTTATGAAATACAGGAGATAGGAAAACACCGAGAAACCGTAACCGGAGGAGGGTAAGTTTCACTAGAATATTTGGAGAAATAACGTGCATCCCTATACCTGAAAGCTGTGAAGTACACAGAGAAGTCACAACATTGTAAAACACTGCAGCGAATTGCAGGAAAAATTGTAGAGGATCGACGCTTGGTGTAGGAATTGGCAGTTGATCCTGAACATAAACATACGTATCGCATTGCATATAAATAGACGGAATACCTAGTTATTGTATGATCACACGATTGTCGAACCAACGCTGGAAGGTGACATCCACTAAACACCTGGCAGTATACGTACGGAGCTATTTGAAGTGGAACGGCCACATACAAGTATTCTCAGGAAAGACAGCGCCACCCTGGGAATCACTGGTAGTGTCTTCAGGAAGTGTAGTTCACCCACAGTGCAATCTTCTTTTAATTCACGTGTAAACTCCCAACAAGAGCAAGTAACTCAGTGCTGAGGTGCGATATGTCGGCGCTGAGTAATGCATTTTGTGCTCCTGTCTAACGCGCTCCTGTACAGTTGAATGCTGAAGGTGTAACCGCAAGTGCCAGAGACTACACACTTACGCAGACGCCGCTTGGTGCAATATTGTCTCTGAAATCTTTATTATTCTCAGTTTTCACATTACAGGCCCATATCGTTAACGTCGATATGCATCAGGATTTTGGAACATACATTGTGTTCGGACATTATCAGTTACCTCGAAGAAAACACGATCTATTGACACACAGTCAACACGGATTTAGAAAACAACTTTCTTATGAAACGCACCTATTTCTTTACTCACACGAAGTGCTGAGGGCTATTGAAAAGGGATTTCCAATGGATTCCGTATTTCTAGATTTCCAGAAGACTTTTGACACTGTATCACACAGGCGGCTTGTAGTGATTTTGCGTGCTTGTGGAATATTCTCTCAGTTATGTGACTGGATTCGTGATTTCCTGTCAGGGACGTCACAGTTCGTAGTAATTGACGGAAAATCATCGAGTGAAACAGAAGTGATTTATGGGGTTCCCCAAGGTAGTGTCAGAGGCCCTTTGCTGTTCCTTATCTATATAAACGATTTATGAGACAATCAGAGCACCCGTCTTAGGTTGTTTGCAGATGATGCTGTCGTTTATCGACTAGTAAAGTCATCAGAAGATCAAAACAAATTGCAAAGCGATTTAGAAAAGATATTTGTATGGTGCAAAAATGGGCAATTGACCATAAATAACGAAAAGTGTGAGGTCATTCACGTGAGTGTTAAAAGGAATCCGTTAAACTTCGGTTACACGATAAATCAGTCAAATCTAATGGCCGTAAATTCAACTAAATACCTAGGAATTACAATTACGATCAACGTAAATAGGAAAGAACACACAAAAAATGTTGTGAGGAAGGCTAAACAAGAGACTGCGTGCACTTGGCGGGACACTTAAAGTGAAACTGACCTTCTAAAGAGATTGCCTACACTACGCTTGTCCGTCCTCTTTTAGAATACTGCTGCGTGGTGTGGGATCGTTACCAGATAAGATTGACGGAGTACATCGAAAAAGTTCAAAGAAAGGCAGTATAGCGAAATAGGGGAGAGAGTGTCTCTGAAATGATGCAGAATTTGGTGTGGACATTATTAAGACGAAGACATTTTTCGTTGCGACGGAGTCTTCTCCTGAAATTTCAAACACCAACTTTCTCCTCCGAACGCGAAAATATTTTGTTAAAGCTGACCTACATAGGGAGACGTGATCATCATAATAAAATAAGGGAATCCAGAGCTCACACAGAAGGATACGTGTGTTCGTTTTCTCCGCGCGCTATACGAGATTGGAATAATAGAGAATGATTGAGAAGGTGCTTCGACGAATCCTCTGCCAGGCACTTAAATCTGATTCGAAGAGTATCGATGTAGATGTAGAATAAGACTTAGAAGGGGAAGCTCTGGCTTTATTCGTATATGAAGGAAGACGTGTTCTACAGTGTCCTTTTCTTTTTGTTAATTGTCGTGCGCCATCTACGGTACATAAGAGACGTTTCATGTTTGAAGTTAAATGGAAAAGAAAGTATGATGTAAAATGTGTGGCGAGTGCTGTAAGAACATTACACGATACATACAGAATGATATTTTCACTCTGCAGCGGAGTGTGTGCTGATATGAAACTTCCTGGCAGAGTAAAACTGTGTGTCGGACCGATACTCGAACTCGGGACCTTTGCCTTTCGCGGGCAAGTGCTCTACCATCTGAGCTAGCCATCACGACTCACGTCCCGTCCTCACAGCTTTACGTCCGCCAGTACCTCGTCTTCTACCTTCCAAACTTTGCAGAAGATCTCCTGAGAAATTTGCAGGAGATCTTCTGCAAAGTTTGGAAGGTAGGAGACGAGGTACTAGCGGGAGTAAAGCTGTGAGGACGGGGCGTGACTCGTGCTTGGGTAGCTCAGTTGGTGCCGGCACGGTAGTTCAGCGTGTTCAGTCAGAGGGGTAGCTGCCCTCTGAAATAAAAAAAACTGAGTCAATGGATCAACGACGAACTGAAACGGGTGTCTTGTGACATCCGCCCCGAGCAGATGCAACGAACGAAAACGAATAATATGAGATTAAAAAAAAAAAAAGTTGGTAGAGCACTTTCCCTCGAAAGGCAAAGGTCCCGAGTTCGAGTCTCAGACGAGCACACAGTTTTAATCTGCCAGGAAGTTTCATTACTCGATACATGTTTGAAATTAGGGTGTGCCTTTAAAATTATTTTTTAATTTACCAAGATCTGTTATCACTGACTGCTACACTAAGACTGAGGTTGCGTATAATTCGGTTGTGTGGAAAAATCAGTAATTTCTACACGTGCGTGATATTGCTCTTGTCATCATTGGACAAGTTAACTTGCAAATCGCTTCACTCCGCTCCACGAAATCCTAATTTATATGCATCATTACACCCAGGTGAGTCCGTGATCATTCTGCACGACGTAGAAACTGTTCTGTATGTGTCTGACTAAACAATATCAGAGGGGGGGGGGGGCACAGCAGCTTCCTGAGATCAACGTAAAAGGTGACTGAATTTCAAGTAAGCGACAACTGTGTATGCGGTGTGAGTGATCAATAGTAAAGCTATGGATCAAAATATAATTTCTTTCGCTCGGAATTAAGCATTCACAATTACATCTTTATGTCACTTCAGAATTTTATCTCTGGACATCCACATCCATTGTAATTGTTGGCGATTCGTGGCAATGATTGCTATCACTTAAAAATCGAATTCATATTCAAGAGCTACTTTGAAAGAAAATCTGTTAACTGGCTGTACCTGTAAGTGAACTGTTGATTCAAGAATTGAAATATCCATCTACTTCGAACTTTTTTAAAAATTTTGTCAGCATTAAATGGCATGGTCTGTGTGTGTGTGTGTGTGTGTGTGTGTGTGTGTGTGTGTGTGTGTGTGTGTGTGCTGTGTAGTTCGAGCTCATTCGATTATACCACTTGCTGTCGAAACCAGCTGGCTTTGCGCACCGTAGATATATGCAGTTCAGCTGTCAAATAACAAACTAATAAATAAACAGACACATGGATCCACACTTAGTTCGGCATACATAACATGCCACGAAACAGGTAAGAAAAAAAACCTTGTTTGACCGACAGTTAAGTATTGATCTCCAGCTTGGGACCGACGCCAGGTACGACAAATAGTTGAAATAGAGAATATCGAAAGAAGGGCAATGGAGTTGTGTCGTGTTCATTCAGTACTTGCAAAAGCATCACAGAGATGTTAATCCAACCCCAATGGCATACACTACAAGAGTGGTGCTGTGAACCGCGATGTGGATTACTGTTATCAAGGAGAGAGAAGGCGCGGAAGTCGCGATTCTCCATGACTAGAGTGTACACAACGATGCCAGCCTGTGATACCCCACGGCCAAAAGGAAAGAAGGAAGTTTTACGACGCCCAAAGGCCAAAAGAAGAAAGTTTTCCGTTCACAATATAAGCGGTGCTAGAAAGAAGTTTCCAATCCTCATATGCTGCCGTGCGTTTACCATCACATTCCATCACCCCTAAACTTACACACCTTCCACATTCTCTCCCAAAGACACTCCAACCACCTCCCCCTCTTACATCACGAGTTCTGCCCCGACATTTACGCATCCTACCCCTTCAACAGGTGTATCTCTGCCTACCCTTCCCGTATTTCCTTGTCCCTCTTCTTTCCCCATCTAACTTTCTTTCCAAATCCGCACTTTCCACATCAACTTTTAGCCTCACCAATAACCCCTTCTAATCCACCACCTTCTACCCTTTTCTGTCCCAACAGCCAGTCCTATCCTGTCGATACTATGCGCCAGTCCTTCGTCGTTGTGGTTACTGTTGCGGTCTTCAGTTCTGAGACTGGTTTGATGCAGCTCTCCATGCTACTCTATCCTGTGCAAGCTTCTTCATCTCCCAGTACCTAATACAACCTACATCCTTCTGAATCTGCTTAGTGTATTCATCTCTTGGTCTCTCTCTACGATTTTTACCCTCCACGCTGCAATCCAATACTAAATTGGTGATGTCTCAGAACATGTCCTACCAATCGATCCCTTCTTCCAGTCAAGTTGCGCCACAAACTCCTCTTCTCCCCAATTCTATTCAATACCTCCTCGTTAGTTATGTGATCTACCAATCTAATCTTCAGCATTCTTCTGTGGCACCACATTTCGAAAGCTTCTAGTCTCTTGTTGTCTAAACTATTTATCGTCCATGTTTCACTTCCATACATGGCTACACTCCATACAAATACTTTCAGAAACGACTTCCTGACTCTTAAATCTATACCCGATGTTAACGCTTTCCTTGCCATCGCCAGTCTACATTTTATATCCTCTCTACTTCAACCATCATCAGTTATTTTTCTCCCCAAGTAGCAAAACTCCTTTACTACTTTAAGTGTCTCATTCCCTAATCCAATTCCCTCAGCATCACCCGACTTAATTCGACTACATTCCATTATCTTATATCCTCCTTTCAAGACGCTGTCCATTCCGTTCAACTGCTCTTCCAAGTCCTTTGCGGTCTCTGACAGAATTACAATGTCATCGGCGAACCTCAAAGTTTTTATTTCTTCTCCATGGATTTTAATACCTACTCCTAATTTATCTTTTGTTTCCTTTACTGCTTGCTCAATATACAGATTGAATAACACCGGGGATAGGCTACAACCCTGTCTCACTCCCTTCCCAACCACTGCTTCCTTTCATGTCCATCGACTCTTATAACTGCCTTCTGGTTTCTGTACAAATTGCAAATAGCCTTTCGCTCCCTGTATTTTACCCCTGCCACCTTCAGAATTTGAAAGAGAGTATTCCAGTCGTTGTACAACCATATTCCTACCCTCCTCACTGGAAAACCTTTTCCTCTTCAGCAACAAACCCCCTACCCCAAAGCAGGTCCTTCCAATTTTAGTGTCAGGCAAGTTCTTGTTTTACTTATCAGTGTTTCAGCATCATATTTTAAATGTATTGAAATATGCTCTTACTTTTCGCTTAAACTTTTGTTATTACTGTTTTAACTGAAAGTGCAAGAAGTCATATCTCTTACACAAATTAAAATTTCCATTTTATTTCCACCTTTAAAAAGTTTTAAATTGTTTATAAATATCTCACCATCCTGTTTCTTGTTATTCTTGTTATTTGGTTTTTGTTGTTATTTGGCTGAAGAGCGGGAAGACCACACAAAAGAAAAGCAGGAGGCGCGTTTACTGCTGACTACGCATCCTGGATAACATCGAGCTATCACACTGAACTGCAGCCGATTTCTATTCAGCTGGACTATGCCCAGAACTCTGCTACAGATTCTCTTGCTCTGCTGAAGATGGACTGGAGACGGACTGTTCAACACTTCACTTTAATTTTCCAGAAACCAAGCTGTGTCAATTATTCACTGATATCTCTTTCACGTCAGCTACGCTGATACGTCCTGAACTGTGCCGCGCATAATCTTCACTACATTTGTGTATTCTTTCCATTTTCTACTTACGCTGGTGATTCTGACTAATGTCCAGATATGTCACCTATCGGAACTACTGCAACTGAAGTCAGGAATCTTAATTCTCTCAGTAGTAATCATTTGTATTTTTTCTAGAATAAAGAACCTGTTTTTATTTCTCTCGCAATTTTGGAATTTGTCGCTGAACCTACAATTAGTAGGAACAAATCTGATTAAAATGCCAAAATATCATAAAGCAAAAGTTAGTCTTACACTATTACACTCACTCTCTCCCATCCTCGTCGTCAGTCGCACCATCACACATCCTTGAAGGTAGCGTAAAATTGGTCAGATGTGCTAAAACTGTCAATTAAAGCAGAAGTAATACAAGAGGAAAGCTAAAGTAACTATAAAGGATAATGTGTCTGGATAAGCCAGCCACCCTAACTAAACATTAGAAAGTTATCCCTGTTGTTTTAGGGAACAAGTCAGGCATTTAACATAACCTTATAAGTCGTAAACATTCGCCTGAATTTTTTGTATGTGTGTTGTCTGGACTTACGGGCATGGCCGAGAGAACAGACGCCACACGTATAAACCTATGCACCTTGACGGCAGTTAATAACCGTTCAGTGCAGATGCACTCTTCATCCCACCTCTTGTGAGAATCATCGTAAGACTGCGACCAATTACGGTAATGAACGTACGTAGTTAGCGACAAGATGGGAGTTTGGCTTGGGCGGAAAGTGTGCTCGGATAGCCGAAACGGTTATAAACACCGCCCGCATAAAGTGGGAAAGCCGGCCGTTGTGGCCGAGCGGTTCTAGGCGCTTCAGTGCGGAACCGCGCGACTGCTACGGTCGCAGGTTCGAATCCTGCCTCGTACATGGATGTGTGTGATGTCCTTAGGTCAGTTAGGTTTAAGTAGTTCTAAGTTCTAAGGGACAGATGACCACAGATGTTAAGTCCCATAGTGTTCAGAGCCATTTGAACCATTTGAAAGTGGGAAATCTGGGTTCAAGACTCGATACGGCACGAATTTTCACTTGTCGCTATCGAATTTATTTTCAGTGCCCGACCGTGACTGATGTCGGAATTTCAGTTTCGTCATTCGCTTCAATGTCAGTTAAAATAGAGGCCAAATCTGTCGGTAAATTAGCTGCTACGCTCTTGTCTGAATATCAAACAGTCTAATAATCCGTAGGCTACAAGCATGGCACATTGGAGGGTTCTGTCGCCAGAGTAAGAAGTCAAGCGCCAAAGTGATGTGTCCTATGAGAAGGCAAGTGAGAAGGAATAAGATTTTCACTCTGCAGCGGAGTGTGCGCTGATATTAAACTTTCCTGGCAGATTAAAACTGTGTGCCGCACCGAGACTCGAAGTCGAAACCTTTGCCTTTCGGGGGCAAGTGCTCTACCAACTGAGCTACCCAAGCACGAGTCACGCCCCGTCCTCACAGCTTTGCTTCCGCCAGTAACTCGTCTCCCACCTTCCAAACTTTACAGAAGCTCTCCTGCGAACCTTGCAGAACTAGCACTCCTGAAAGAAAGGATATTGCGGTAGAGCACTTGCTTGATAAAAGAAAAGGTCCCGAGTTCAAGTCTAGGTCCGGCACACAGTTTTAATCTGCCAGGAAAGTTTCAAGTGAGAAGGACCTCATCCTGTCCGTGTGTCTGCATGGAGCTACGCTGTGGCTGAGCTGTTGACTTCACTAGGCACAGCTTATGGTCTGTGACTTACAGCCACTCTTCTTCCTATCTACGCATGAATCGTGAGTCTGTGCCGGAACAGTGATGTGTTAGTTTTGAAGGGGTACGACAAAATGAACTATCTGACGATAGCGACACTTTCCTGCCGTTTTGTTTCCTTAATTACCCTTATGCCTTGGCATAGAGCAGGAAGTCAGCTGCTTCGCCTGCCTTTTTGTATGGAGAAGGAAGTCATGAATACTCTAGGATAGTTTGTCTGCTTGGAAAAAGTGTTGCAAAGAGTTAAGATCACTCGGGAAATGGGATCAGACGAGGAATTTGGCAGGCACTAACTCATTTCATCTGCTCACGTGCCCTCAACGTCGCGTAAAATTCTACATCAAACGTACTGATTTCTCGACGCAACCGGATCTTGGGAACCGATAAGGGCAAACAACAGTGACTCTGGTACACAGTGTGCCCACCGACACATAATATACTGTGGCTTCCGGACTATAGATATGTGGCTGACAACAACGAGGTGATTTTTATTACGACTCTACCGAGGTCGCCTGCGTCTAATATGATTTACAGAGACAGTCACATAAATTCCATCTGCGTCGGAGCGACTTTTATATTAGAGCTCCCAGACAACTTTCAGCATCGTAGTCACAGCACTGATTTGTAGATGTTTACAATGTCACATCTGTCGAACGCTCTGCCGGAACAGTGTCTCCGAATCGTGCACCAATCCAGTTAGAAATGTCTGTTTACTGCGCAAGTTGCACAGTCTTGGCGCTAGCTGAATCGCGATCTTGGCTTTCGTTCCGCGCGGCTTGACCACGGGATATATCACTTAGTTTAATCAGCGCGATGACGCGCCACACACACACACACACACACACACACGCACACACGTTCCGGCAGGCGGCTAATCTCGCCAGAGACGCACTGCCCGCTTTATGTCCACTGATAAACCATTATTTACAGCGCCGACCGATATCTCTATTTTCAATCTTTTAGCCGCTCCCATTTTATGGCTGCTTTTTAACGGTTTTCTTTATACTGTCCGGGTTGGTTTATGTCCGACAGTGTTTTCTCGCGATTATTTCTGCCTGTCCCACTTCCCGAAACCGCCAATAAATTTCTGTGTTTGTGTCTCGGCCGCAGAACTGCGTAGCCGCCTTTGGGGTCGAGATTATCCCAGCTTGTCAGCACTTCCTCCCGCCCGGAATCGCTGCGCGCCGCTGACCTCGGGATCAGAACGAAAATCGCGTGTGTCGCCCAAGAGAGAGAAATACATCGCGCATCTGTTACAGCAGGAGCCATTTTTTTCTCCTCCGTGATTTACTGGTGCAATTAACGTTTGTTGCAAGAACAATATATTCAAGTCGGATAATTAGTCCGATATAATATGTGAGATATTACTTCTGCTTTATCGGTCTGCCCCTTGCGATGTATGCAGTGCTGTAATTAAATTCATATAATAAATTCTCGTTCTGCTGCCTTTTATGGTTCATTAGTACGATGCAGTGAAATACGTCGTAGGCACGTGGCGCATGCCCAACCATTGGCGTTCGGCCCGCGCGAAATCGGCATTTTTGAACATTTTTGAACCAGGTGCCTCTCGTAACTCATTCGTCGCTGTTGGCAGAATACTCCATCATTAAAAGCCATCATTTCACTTCATCTACATCTACGTCTACATTCATACTCCGCAAGCCACCTGACGGTGTGTGACGGAGGGTACTTTGAGTACCTCTATCGGTTCTCCCTTCTGTTTCAGTCTCGTATTGTTCGTGGAAAGAAAGATTGTCGGTATGCCTCTGTGTGGGATCTAATCTCTCTGATTTTATCCTCATGGTCTCTTCGCGAGATACACGAAGGAGGGAGCAATATACTGCTTGACTTCTCGGTGAAGGTATGTTCTCGAAACTGCAACAAAAGCCATACCGAGCTACTGAGCGTCTCTCCTGCAGAGTCTTCCACTGGAGTTTATCTATCATTTCCGTAACGCTTTCGCGTTTACTAAATGATCCTGTAACGAAGTGCGCTGCTCTGCGTTGGATCTTCTCTATCTCTTCTATCAACCTTATCTGGTACGCATCCCACACTAGTGAACAGTATTCAAACAGTGGGTGAACAAGTGTACAGTAACCTACTTCCTTTGTTTTCGGGTTGCATTTCCTTAGGATTCTTCCATTGAATCTCAGTCTGGCATCTGCTTTACCGACGCTCAACTTTATATGATCATTCCATTTTAAATCACTCCTAATACCTACTCCCATATAATTTATGGAATTAACTGCTTCCAGTTGGTGACCTGCTATATTGTAGCTAAATGATAAAGGATCTTTCTTTCTATGTATTCCCAGCACATTACACTTGTCTACATTGAGATTCAATTACCATTCCCTGCACCATGCGTCAATTCGTTGGAGATCCTCCTGCATTTCAGTACAATTTTCCATTGTGACAACCTCTCGATATACTACAGCATCATCTGCAAAAAGCCTCAGTGAACTTCCGATGTTATCCACAAGGTCAATTATGTATACTGTTAGTAGCAACGGACCTATGACACTCCCCTGCCGCACACCTGAAATCACTCTTACTTCGGAAGACTTCTCTCGATTGAGAATGACATGCTGCGTTCTATTATCTAGGAACTCTTCAATCCAATCACACAATTGGTCTGATAGTCCATATGCTCTTACTTTGTTCATTAAACGACTGTGGGTAACTGTATCGAACGCCTTGCGGAAGTCAAGAAACACGGCATCTACCGTGTCTATGGCCCTCTGAGTCTCGTGGACGAATAGCGCGAGCTGGGTTTCACACGATCGTCTTTTTAGAAACCCATGCTGATTCCTACAGGGTAGATTTCTAGTCTCCAGAAAAGTCATTATACTCGAACATAATACGTGTTCCAAAATTCTACAACTGATCGATGTTAGAGATATAGGTCTATAGTTCTGCACATCTGTTCGACGTCCCTTCTTGAAAACGGGGATGACCTGTGCTCTTTTCCAATCCTTTGGAACGCTACGCTCTTCTACGGTACCCCGCGCGAGAAGGGGGGCAAGTTCCTCCACATACTCTGTGTAAAATCGAACTGGTGTCCCATCAAGTCCAGCTCCTTTCCTCTTTTGAGCGATTTTAATTGTTTTTCTACCCATCTGTCATTTATTTCGATATCTACCATTTTGTCATCTGTGCGACAATCTAGAGAAGGAACTACAATGCAGTCTTCCTCTGTGAAACAGCTTTCTAAAAAGGTATTTAGTATTTGGCCTTTAATCTCTCATCCTCTGTTTAAGTACCATTTTGGTCACGGAGTGTCTGGACATTCTCCCTCTTTCTTCGAAATATCTAGAGAATTACATCCAAATGGCAATTTCTGCGGTGTCTGTTGTTTCTTGATTATTTCAGTGTTCTTACGTTCAGATTTTTCACCACTGGAGCAGAAGTCAGATGTCGATGAATGATTTTAGGTGTCGTTATTGTCAGTGGCGAAAAGTTAGAAAACTGACAGACATTTCCTCAAAAATCTCCCTATTTATCAGAAACTGCTAGCCATGTTTATTTTATCTTTGAGAGATCGTCGGAACTGCTTCCATTGTGTCTAGAGTAGCCTCAGCGCTGCATTGTTACAAACTGGACACCTCTGTACCGACAAATGCCATTCGCTGGTACTTTTCTTCGTGTGCAAAAACAAGGAGCGGTCGAAAATTTTCTAGTGAAAAAAGTAGTTCAAATGGCTCTAAGCACTATGGGACTTAACATCTGAGGTCATCAGTCCCCTAGACTTAGAACAACTTAAACCTAATTAACCTAAGGACATCACACACATCCATGCCCGAGGCAGGATTCGAACCTGCGACCGTAGCAACACGACGTCGCATAGACTCGATCAATGTCTGAAGTAGCGCTGGAGGGAATTGACACCATGAATCCTGCAAGGCTGTCCATAAATCCGTAAGAGTACGATGGGGAGGAAATATCTTCTGAGCAGCACGTTGCAAGGCATCCCAGATACGCTCAAGCGGAAGCGTTTGAACCCAGAAGAGTGTTCCTTTAGCCACTCTGTAGCAATTCAAGACGTTTGGGGTGTCGCATTGTCCTGCTGAAATTGCCCGATTCCGTCGGAATGCACAATGGACATGGGTGCATGCAGGTGATCAGACCGGATGCTTACGTACGTGTCACTCGTCAGAGTCGTTTTTCGAAGTATGAGGGGTCCTATATCACTCCAACTGCACATTCCCTACACCATTACAGAGCCTCCACCAGCTTGAAGAGTCCCCTGCTGATATGCAGAGTCCATGGATTCACGACGTTGTCCCCATACGCGTACACGTCCATCCGCTCGATACAATTTCAAACGAGACTTGTCCGACCAGGCAACATGTTTCCCGTCATCAGCAGTCCAATGTCTGTGTTGATGGGCCCAGGCGGGGCTAAAGCTTTCTGTCGTCCATCATCAAGGGTACACGAGTGGACTTTCGGCTCCGAAAGCCCACATCGATGATGTTTCGTTGAATGGTTCGCACGCTGACACCTGTTGATGGCCCAGCACTGAAATATGCAGCAATTTGCGGAAGGATTGCTCTTGAACGATTCTCTTCAGTCATCGTTGGTTCTTGCGGGATCTTTTCCCGGCCTCAGCGATGTCGAAGAGTTGATGTTTTACCAGATCCCTGATATTCACGGTAAACTCGTGAAATGGTCGTTCGGGAAAATCCCCACTTCGGCGGTCCCTCGGAAATGCTGTGTCCCACTGTTTGTGCGCCGACTACAACACCACTTTCAGACTCATTTAAATGTTGATACCTAACACTGTAGCAGCAGTAACTGATGTAACAACCGCGCCGGACACTTGGTGTCTCATACCGTGGTGGCCGACCGCAGCGCTGTATTCTGTCTGTTTAAATATTTATGTATTTGAATACAGGTGCTTATAACAGTTTCTTTGGCGCTTCAGTGTAAGAGACAAGGCCTTTCTACGCAGCAGCTAGCTGCATCTTCCCCACGGAGAACGTAGCAATCAGTAGCGGTCACTGAATAATGGACAACATAACGAGACGTTCCGCCTATGGTCTGTCAGCGTACAAAGGCACGTTTACTGCTGAAAGGGTGGCCTAATAGCAGGCGCTGATGTCTATAACATCGCCTTTCTATAGTGTTGTTGGATGATGTATCCTTGGTTCAAATGGTTCAAATGGCTCTGAGCACTATGGGACTCAACTTCTGAGGTCATTAGTCCCCTAGAACTTAGAACTAGTTAAACCTAACTAACCTAAGGACGTCACACACATCCATGCCCGAGGCAGGATTCGAACCTGCGACCGTAGCGGTCTCGCGGTTCCAGACTGCAGTGCCAGAACCGCACGGCCACTTCGTCCGGCCTGATGTATCCTTGATTTGGTGGTCAAGACATTCTTTACAACCCCTCGAAGTTTGTCACAACTTTACTGAGACACTCTGTCTATGTTTTAACATACATATTTAGGTCAAGTCCGGGATTCAAAAAAGAAATTTACCATTTAAGAACAGACAATCTCGATGTTCAGGCGACAGCATCCTGTAGTGACAGATAATCGGTAGGAGCAATTTTCGAAGTCTGATGTACAGACTACGAAGTGATGTGACTAAATGGCATGGTGCAAGACTTTTTTTCTAATTGATACCACTTGGGTGAGTGCTACGTATTAAGACTAATTGCCTCGTGTCAGTAACGGCTGGGTTTAATGCTGTGTGTGCGGTCTGAAAGCAAAATTCATTTAGCCTTCGTGGTGCCTAAAATACTGGGAGCTGGTGAGCAGCTCACAATTCCTCCGTTTGATCCAACTGTTCTACTGTCTAACGGTCCAGTTATACCTTAGTCTTTCATTCGTCCTGAAAAATTAAATTAAAACGTAACAGGGCATATCAAATGCATTTTGTTCTTTAGATATACAGGAAATGGACAAAAATTTGGAAATGCTTTCTTGAAAACGTAAGATCGACTCACCACATGTGTTCGATTACAGCGTGCATAGCCTCCCACAGACGGTATGTGGCAGCAATAGAAAAAAAAAGCGTGTCAGAGGAACACGGAAGTCATTGAACTTGTTGTTGTAAGGCGGAAACGTGGCGTGGTATCTGTCGTCCAAAAGGGGATGATCAATTACTTTCGTGTCAAGAGACGAAGCATGTCCTAAACGACTAAGTTTTTAAAGTGTTCGCGTGCCTCCGTGGTCAAGTATGTCGTGCATAGCCGAATATCACTATCCAAAAGCAGCACCGATGCAACTGTGGGGCACCATGGGGCATAGATGAATGGATCGAATGCCGACTGCCGAGGTGTGTGCGGGGGAATAGACTTACAACGGTTGAGCAGCTGACCACCCACATAAGCCACGGGGGCTACCAACAAACAGCGTTTCCTCAACGACCATCCAGTGAACGGGCCTCCGCAACGCGCACCATGCTGACGGCTGTTCATCGATGACGATGGCTGGAAATAGCACGCAAAGGCCGCAACTGGACGTCCACTGAGTCTTTCAAGATGAATCACGTTTTATGGCCCTTTACATATACGGCGTGAAACGTCAGGAAGCAGATACCTTGCATCAAAACTAGGAAGGGTCCGGGCTGGAGATGGGACCGATGATCTCGTCAACCTGTAAGGCACAATGGATCAACACAGGTGTGCTTCTATCCTTCTGGTCCATGTCCACCCCTACAGGCAGTCTAGGATGGGTCCGGGCTGGAGATGGGACCGACGATCTCGTCATTCTGTAAGGCACAATGAATCAACACAGGTGTGCTTCTATCCTTCTGGTCCATGTCCACCCCTACAGGCAGTCTAGGATGGGTCCGGGCTGGAGATGGGACCGATGATCTCGTCATTCTGTAAGGCACACTGGATCAACACAGGTGTGCTTCTATCCTTCTGGTCAACGTCCACCCCTACAGGCAGTCTAGGAAGGGTCCGGGCTGGAGATGGGACCGATGATCTCATCATTCTGTAAGGCACAATGGATCAACACAGGTGTGCTTCTATCCCTCTGGTCCATGTCCACCCATACAGGCAGTCTAGGAAGGGTCCGGGCTGGAGATGGGACCGATGATCTCGTCATTCTGTAAGGCACAATGGATCAACACAGGTGTGCTTCTATCCTTCTGGACCATGTCCAGCCCTACAGGCAGTCTAGGAAGGGTCCGGGCTGGAGATGGGACCGATGATCTCGTCATTCTGTAAGGCACAATGGATCAACACAGGTGTGCTTCTATCCTTCTGGTCCATGTCCACCACTACAGGCAGTCTAGGAAGGGTCCGGGCTGGAGATGGGACCGATGATCTCGTCATTCTGTAAGGCACAATGGATCAACACAGGTGTGCTTCTATCCTTCTGGTCCATGTCCACCCATACAGGCAGTCTAGCAAGGGTCCGGGCTGGAGATGGGACCGATGATCTCGTCATTCTGTAAGGCACAATGGATCAACACAGGTGTGCTTCTATCCTTCTGGACCATGTCCAGCCCTACAGGCAGTCTAGGAAGGGTCCGGGCTGGAGATGGGACCGATGATCTCGTCATTCTGTAAGGCACAATGGATCAACACAGGTGTGCTTCTATCCTTCTGGTCCATGTCCACCCCTACAGGCAGTCTAGGAAGGGTCCGGGCTGGAGATGGGACCGATGATCTCGTCATTCTGTAAGGCACAATGGATCAACACAGGTGTGCTTCTATCCTTCTGGTCCATGTCCACCTCTACAGGCAGTCTAGGAAGGGTCCGGGCTGGAGATGGGACCGATGATCTCGTCATTCTGTAAGGCACAATGGATCAACACAGGTGTGCTTCTATCCTTCTGGTCCATGTCCACCCCTACAGGCAGTCTAGAAAGGGTCCGGGCTGGAGATGGGACCGATGATCTCGTCATTCTGTAAGGCACAATGGATCAACACAGGTGTGCTTCTATCCTTCTGGTCCACGTCCACCCCAACAGGCAGTCTAGGAAGGGTCCGGGCTGGAGATGGGACCGATGATCTCGTCATTCTGTAAGGCACAATGGATCAACACAGGTGTGCTTCTATCCATCTGGTCCACGTCCACCCCTACAGGCAGTCTAGGAAGGGTCCGGGCTGGAGATGGGACCGATGATCTCGTCATTCTGTAAGGCACAATGGATCAACACAGGTGTGCTTCTATCATTCTGGTCCATGTCCACCCCTACAGGCAGTCTAGGAAGGGTCCGGGCTGGAGATGGGACCGATGATCTCGTCATTCTGTAAGGCACAATGGATCAACACAAGTGTGATTCTATCCTTCTGGTCCATGTCCACACCTACAGGCTGTCTAGGAAGGGTCCGGGCTGGAGATGGGACCGATGATCTCGTCATTCTGTAAGGCACAATGGATCAACACAGGTGTGCTTCTATCCTTCTGGTCCATGTCCACCCCTACAGGCAGTCTAGGAAGGGTCTGGGCTGGAGATGGGACCGATGATCTCGTCATTCAATAACGCACAATGAATCAACACAGGTGTGCTTCTATCCTTGTGGTCCATGTCCAGCTATACAGGCAGTCTAGGAAGGGTCCGGGATGGAGATGGGACCGATGATCTCGTCATTCTGTAAGGCACAATGGATCAACACAGGTGTGCTTCTATCCTTCTGGTCCATGTCCACCCCTACAGGCAGTTTAGGAAGGGTCCGGGCTGGAGATGGGACCGATGATCTCGTCATTCTGTAAGGCACAATGGATCAACACAGGTGTGCTTCTATCCTTCTGGTCCATGTCCACCCCTACAGGCAGTCTAGGAAGGGTCCGGGCTGGAGATGGGACCGATGATCTCGTCATTCTGTAACGCACAATGGATCAACACAGGTGTGCTTCTATCCTTCTGGTCCACGTCCACCCCTACAGGCAGTCCAGGAAGGGTCCGGGCTGGAGATGGGACCGATGATCTCGTCATTCTGTAAGGCACAATGGATCAACACAGGTGTGCTTCTACCCTTCTGGTCCATGTCCACCCCTACAGGCAGTCTAGGAAGGGTCCGGGCTGGAGATGGGGCCGATGATCTCGTCATTCTGTAAGGCACAATGGATCAACACAGGTGTGCTTCAACCCTTCTGGTCAATGTCCACCCCTACAGGCAGTCTAGGAAGGGTCCGGGCTGGAGATAGGACCGATGATCGCGTCATTCTGTAAGGCACAATGGATCAACACAGGTGTGCTTCTACCCTTCTGGTCCACGTCCATCCCTACAGGCAGTCTAGGAAGGGTCCGGGCTGGAGATGGGACCGATGATCTCGTCATTCTGTAAGGCACAATGGATCAACACAGGTGTGCTTCTACCCTTCTGGTCCATGTCCACCCCTACAGGCAGTCTAGGAAGGGTCCGGGCTGGAGATGGGACCGATGATCTCGTCATTCTGTAAGGCACAATGGATCAACACAGGTGTGCCTCTACACTTCTGGTCCATGTCCACCCCTACAGGCAGTCTAGGAAGGGTCTGGGCTGGAGATGGGACCGATGATCTCGTCATTTTGTAAGGCACAATGGATCAACACAGGTGTGCTTCTACATTTCTGGTCCACGTCCACCCCTACAGGCAGTCTAGGAAGGGTCCGGGCTGGAGATGGGACCGACGATCTCGTCATTCAGTAAGGCACAATGGATCAACACAGGTGTGCTTCTACCCTTCTGGTCCACGTCCACCCCTACAGGCAGTCTAGGAAGGGTCCGGGCTGGAGATGGGACCGATGATCTCGTCATTCTGTAAGGCACAATAGGTCAACACAGGTGTGGTAATACCCTTCTGGTCCATGTCCACCCCTACAGGCAGTCTAGGAAGGGTCCGGGCTGGAGATGGGACCGATGATCTCGTCATTCTGTAAGGCACAATGGATCAACACAGGTGTGCTTCTACCCTTCTGGTCCACGTCCACCCCTAATGGCAGTCTAGGAAGGGTCCGGGCTGGAGAAGGGACCGATGATCTCCTCATTCTGTAAGGCACAATGGATCAACACAGGTGTGCTTCTACCCTTCTGGTCCATGTCCACCCCTACAGGCAGTCTAGGAAGGGTCCGGGCTGGAGATGGGACCGATGATCTCGTCATTCTGTAAGGCACAATGGATCAACACAGGTATGCTTCTACCCTTCTGGTAGTTGTCCACCCCTACAGGCAGTCTAGGAAGGGTCCGGGCTGGAGATGGGACCGATGATCTCGTCATTCTGTAAGGCACAATGGATCAACACAGGTGTGCTTCAACCCTTCTGGTCCATGTCCACCCCTACAGGCAGTCTAGGTAGGGTCCGGGCTGGAGATGGGACCGATGATCTCGTCATTCTGTAAGGCACAATGGATCAACACAGGTGTGCTTCTACCCTTATGGTCCACGTCCACCCCTACAGGCAGTCTAGGAAGGGTCCGGGCTGGAGATGGGACCGATGATCTCGTCAATCTGTAAGGCACAATGGATCAACACAGGTGTGCTTCAACCATTCTGGTCCACGTCCATCCCTACAGGCAGTCTAGGAAGGGTCCGGGCTGGAGATGGGACCGATGATCTCGTCATTCTGTAAGGCACAGTGGATCAACACAGGTGTGCTTCTACCCTTCTGGTCCATGTCCACCCCTACAGGCAGTCTAGGAAGGGTCCGGGCTGGAGATGGGACCGATGATCTCGTCATTCTGTAAGGAACAATGGATCAACACAGGTGTGCCTCTACACTTCTGGTCCATGTCCACCCCTACAGGCAGTCTAGGATGGGTCCGGGCTGGAGATGGGACCGATGATCTCGTCATTCTGTAAGGCACAATAGGTCAACACAGATGTGGTAATACCCTTCTGGTCCATGTCCACCCCTACAGGCAGTCTAGGAAGGGTCAGGGCTGGAGATGGGACCGATGATCTCGTCATTCTGTAAGGCACAATGGATCAACACAGGTGTGCTTCTACCCTTCTGGTCCACGTCCACCCCTAATGGCAGTCTAGGAAGGGTCCGGGCTGGAGATGGGACTGATGATCTCGTCATTCTGTAAGGCACAATGGATCAACAGAGGTGTGCTTCTACCCTTCTGGTCCATGTCCACCCCTACAGGCAGTCTAGGAAGGGTCCGGGCTGGAGATGGGACCGATGATCTCGTCATTCTGTAAGGCACAATGGATCAACACAGGTGTGCTTCAACCCTTCTGGTCCATGTCCACCCCTACAGGCAGTCTAGGTAGAGTCCGGGCTGGAGATGGGACCGATGATCTCGTCATTCTGTATGGCACAATGGATCAACACAGGTGTGCTTCTACCCTTCTGGTCCACATCCACCCCTACAGGCAGTCTAGGAAGGGTCCGGGCTGGAGATGGGACCGATGATCTCGTCAATCTGTAAGGCACAATGGATCAACACAGGTGTCCTTCTACCATTCTGGTCCACGTCCACCCCTACAGGCAGTCTAGGAAGGGACTGGGCTGGAGATGGGACCGATGATCTCGTCATTCTGTAAGGCACAATTGATCAACACAGGTGTGCTTCTACCCTTCTGGTCCACGTCCACCCCTACAGGCAGTCTAGGAAAGGTCCGGGCTGGAGATGGGACCGATGATCTCGTCATTCTGTAAGGCACGATGGATCAACACAGGTGTGCTTCTACCCTTCTGGTCCATGTCCACACCTACAGGCAGTCTAGGAAGGCTCCGGGCTGGAGATGGGACTGATGATCTCTTCATTCTGTAAGGCAACTTGGATCAACACAGGTGTGCTTCTACCCTTCTGGTCCACGTCCACCCCTACAGGCAGTCTAGGAAGGGTCCGGGCTAGAGATGGGACCGTAGATCTCGTCATTCTGTAAGGCACAATGGATCAACACAGGTGTGCTTCTACCCCTCTGGTCCATGTCCACCCCCACAGGCAGTCTAGGAAGGGTCCGGGCTGGAGATGGGACCGATGATCTCGTCATTCTGTAAGGCACAATGGATCAACACAGGTGTGCTTCTACCCTTCTGGTCCACGTCCACCCCTACAGGCAGTCTAGGAAGGGTCCGGGCTTGAGATGGGACCGATGATCTCGTCATTCTGTAGGGCAATTTGGATCAACACAGGAGTGCTTCTACCCTTCTGGTCCATGTCCAGCCCTACAGGCAGTCTAGGAAGGGTCCGGGCTGGAGATGGGACCGATGATCTCGTCATTCTGTAAGGCACAATGGATCAACACAGGTGTGCTTCTATCCTTCTGGATCACGTCCACCCCTACAGGCAATCTAGGAAGGGTCCGGGCTGGAGATGGGACCGATGATCTCGTCATTCTGTAAGGCACAATGGATCAACACAGGTGTGCTACTACCCCTCTGGTCCACGTCCACCCCTACTGGCAGTCTAGGAAGGGTCCGGGCTGGAGATGGGACCGATGATCTCGTTATTCTGTAAGGCACAATGGATCAACACAGGTGTGCTTCTATCCTTCTGGTCCATGTCCACACCTACAGGCAGTCTAGGAAGGGTCCGGGCTGGAGATGGGACCGATGATCTCGTCATTCTGTAAGGCACAATGAATCAACACAGGTGTGCTTCTACCCTTCTGGTCCACGTCCACCCCTAGAGGCAGTCGAGGAAGGGTCCGGGCTGGAGATGGGACCGATGATCTCGTCATTCTGTAAGGCACAATGGATCAACACAGGTGTGCTTCTACCCTTCTGGTCCATGTCCACCCCTACAGGCAGTCTAGGAAGGATCCGGGCTGGAGATGGGACTGATGATCTCGTCATTCTGTAAGGCACAATGGATCAACACAGGTGTGCTTCTATCCTTCTGGTCCTTGTCCACCCCTACAGGCAGTCTAGGAAGGGTCCAGGCTGGAGATGGGACCGATGATCTCGTCATTCTGTAAGGCACAATGGATACACACAGGTGTTCTTCTATCCTTCTGGACCATGTCCACCCCTACAGGTAGTCTTGGAAGGGTCCGGGCTGGAGATGGGACGGATGATCTCGTCATTCTGTAAGGTACAATGGATCAACACAGGTGTGCTTCTACCCTTCTGGTCCATGTTCGACCCTACAGGCAGTCTAGGAAGGGTCCGGACTGGAGATGGGAGCGATGATCTCGTTATTCTGTAAGGCACAATGGATCAACACAGGTGTGCTTCTACCCTTCTGGTCCACGTCCACCCCTACAGGCAGTCTAGGAAGGGTCTGGGCTGGAGATGGGACCGATGATCTCGTCATTCTGTAAGGCACAATGGATCAACACAGGTGTGCTTTTACCCTTCTGGTCCACGTCCACCACTACAGGCAGTCTAGGAAGGGTCCGGGCTGCAGATGGGACCGATTATCTCATCATTCTGTAAGGCATGATGGATCAACACAGGTGTGCTTCTACCCTTCTGGTCCATGTCCACCCCTACAGGCAGTCTAGGAAATTTCCGGGCTGGAGATGGGACCGATGATCTCGTCATTCTGTAAGGCAAATTGGATCAACACAGGTGTGCTTCTACCCTTCTGGTCCACGTCCACCCCTACAGACAGTCTAGGAAGGGTCGGGCTGGAGATGGGACCGATGATCTCGTCATTCAGTAAGGAACAATTAATCAACACAGGTGTGCTTCTACCCTTCTGGTCCATGTCCACCCCTACAGGCAGTCTAGGAAGGGTCCGGGCAGGAGATGGGACCGATGATCTCGTCATTCTGTAAGGCACAATGGATCAACACAGGTGTGCTTCTACCCTTCTGGTCCACGTCCACCCCTACAGGCAGTCTAGGAAGGGTCCGGGCCGGAGATGGTACCAATGATCTCAGCATTCTGTAGGGCACAATGGATCAACACAGGTGAGCTTCTACCCTTCTGGTCCACGTCCACCCCTACAGGTAGTCTAAGAAGGGTCCGGGCTGGAGATGGGACCGATGATCTCGTCATTCTGTAAGGCACAATGGATCAACACAGGTGTGCTTCTATCCTTCTGGTCCATGTCCACACCTACAGGCAGTCTAGGAATGGTCCGGGCTGGAGATGGGACCCATGATCTCGTCATTCTGTAAGGCACAATGAATCAACACAGGTGTGCTTCTACCCTTCTGGTCCACGTTCACCCCCACAGGCAGTCTAGGAAGGGTCCGGGCTGGAGATGGGACCGATGATCTCGTCATTCTGTAAGGCACAATGGATCAACACAGGTGTGCTTTTACACTTCTGGTCCATGTCCAGCCCTACAGGCAGTCTAGGAAGGGTCCGGGCTGGAGATGGGACCGATGATCTCGTCATTCTGTAAGGCACAATGGATCAACACAGGTGTGCTTCTATCCTTCTGGTCCATGTCCACCCCTACAGGCAGTCTAGGAAGGGTCCAGGCTGGAGATGGGACCGATGATCTCGTGATTCTGTAAGGCACAATGGATCAACACAGGTGTTCTTCTATCCTTCTGGACCATTTCCACCCCTACAGGCAGTCTAGGAAGGGTCCGGGCTGGAGATGGGACCGATGATCTCGTCATTCTGTAAGGCACAATGGATCAACACAGGTGTGCTTCTATCCTTCTGGTCCATGTCCACCACTACAGGCAGTCTAGGAAGGGTCCGGGCTGGAGATGGGACCGATGATCTCGTCATTATGTAAGGCACAATGGGTCAACACAGGTGTGCTTATATCCTTCTGGTCCATGTCCAGCCCTACAGGCATTCTAGGAAGGGTCCGGGCTGGAGATGGGACCGATGATCTCGTCATTCTGTAAGGCACAATGGATCAACACAGGTGTGCTTCTATCCTTCTGGTACATGTCCACCCCTACAGGCAGTCTAGGAAGGGTCCAGGCTGGAGATGGGACCGATGATCTCGTGATTCTGTAAGGCACAATGGATCAACACAGGTGTTTTTCTATCTTCTGGACCATGTCCACCCCTACAGGCAGTCTAGGAAGGGTCCTTGCTGGAGATGGGACCGATGATCTCGTCATTCTGTAAGGCACAATGGATCAACAGAGGTGTGCTTCTATCCTTCTGGTCCATGTCCACCACTACAGGCAGTCTAGGAAGGGTCCGGGCTGGAGATGGGACCGATGATCTCGTCATTTTGTAAGGCACAATGGATCAACGCAGAATGTGCTTCTATCCTTCTGGTCGATGTCCAGCCCTACAGGCAGTCTAGGAAGGGTGCGGGCTGGAGATGGGACTGATGATCTCGTCATTCTGTAAGGCACAATGGATCAACACAGGTGTGCTTCTATCCTTCTGTTCCACGTCTACCCCTACAGGCAGTCTAGGAAGGGTCCGGGCTGGAGATGGGACCGATGATCTCGTCATTTTGTAAGGCACAATGGATCAACACAGGTGTGCTTCTACCCTTCTGGTCCACGTCCACCCCTACAGGTAGTCTAGGAAGGGTCCGGGCTGGAGATGGGACCAATGATCTCGTCATTCTGTAAGGCACAATGGATCAACACAGGTGTGCTTCTACCCCTCTGGTCCACATCCACCCCTACAGGCAGTCTAGGAAGGGTCCAGGCTGGAGATGGGACTGATGATCTCGTCATTCTGTAAGGCACAATGGATCAACACAGGTGTGCTTCTACCCTTCTGGTCTATGTCCACCCCTACAGGCAGTCTAGGAAGGGTCCAGGCTGGAGATGGGACCGATGATCTCGTCATTCTGTAAGGCACAATGGATCAACACAGGTGTGCTTCTACCCTTCTGGTCCACGTCCACCCCTACAGGCAGTCTAGGAAAGGTCCGGGCTGGAGATGGGACCGATGATCTCGTCATTTTTTAAGGCACAATGGATCAACACAGGTGTGCTTCTACCCTTCTGGTCCATGTCCACCCCTACAGGCAGTCTAGGAACTGTCCGGGCTGGAGATGAGACCGATGATCTCGTCACACTGTAAGGCACAATGGATCAACACAGGTGTGCTTCTACCCTTCTGGTCCATGTCCGCCCCTACAGGCAGTCTAGGAAGGGTCCGGGCTGGAGATGGGACCGATGATCTCGTCATTCTGTAAGGCACAATGGATCAACACAGGTGTGCCTCTATCCTTCTGGATAACGTCCACACCTACAGGCAGTCTAGGAAAGGTCCGGGCTGGAGATGGGACCGATAATCTCGTCATTCTGTAAGGCACAATGAATCAACACAGGTGTGCTTCTACCCTTCTCGTCCACGTCCACCCCTACAGGCAGTCTAGGAAGGGTCCGGGCTGGAGATGGGACCGATGATCTCGTCATTCTGTAAGGCACAATGGATCAACACAGGTGTGCTTCTACCCTTCTGGTCCATGTCCAGCCCTACAGGCAGTCTAGGAGGGGTCCGGGCTGGAGATGGGACCGATGATCTCGTCATTCTGTAAGGCACAATGGATCAACACAGGTGTGCTTCTATCCTTCTGGTCCATGTCCACTCCTACAGGCAGTCTAGGAAGGGTCCAGGCTGGAGATGGGCCGATGATCTCGTCATTCTGTAAGGCACAATGGATCAACACAGGTGTTCTTCTATCCTTCTGGACCATATCCACCCCTACAGGCAGTCCAGGAAAGGTCCGGGCTGAGGATGGGACCGATGATCTCGTCATTCTGTAAGGCACAATGGATCAACACAGGTGTGCTTCTATCCTTCTGGTCCATGTCCACCACTACAGGCAGTCTAGGAAGGGTCCGGGCTTGAGATGGGACCGATGATCTCGTCATTCTGTAGGGCACAATGGATCAACACAGGTGTGCTTCTATCCTTCTGGTCAATGTCCAGCCCTACCGGCAGTCTAGGAAGGGTCCGGGCTGGAGATGGGACCGATGATCTCGTCATTCTGTAAGGCACAATGGATCAACACAAGTGTGCTTTTATCCTTCTGGTCCATGTCCAGCCCTACAGGCAGTCTAGGAAGGGTCCGGGCTGGAGATGGGACCGATGTTCTCGTCATTCTGTAAGGCACAATGGATCAACACAGGTGTGCTTCTACCCTTCTGGTCCATGTGCACCCCTACAGGCAGTCTAGGAAGGGTCCGGGCTGGAGATGGGACCGATGATCTCGTCATTCTGTAAGGCACAATGGATCAACACAGGTGTGCTTCTACCCTTCTGGTCCACGTCGACCCCTAAAGGCAGTCTAGGAAAGGTCCGGGCTGGAGATGGGACCGATGATCTCGTCATTCTGTAAGGCACAATGGATCAACACAGGTGTGCTTCTACCCTTCTGGTCCATGTCCACCCCTACAGGCAGTCTAGGAAGGGTCCAGGCTGGAGATGGCACCGATGATCTCGTCATTCTGTAAGGCACAATGGATCAACACAGGTGTTCATCTACCATTCTGGTCCACGTCCACCCCTACAGGCAGTCTAGGAAGGGTCCGGGCTGGAGATGGGACCGATGATCTCGTCATTCTGTAAGGCACAATGGATCAACACAGGTGTGCTTCTACCCTTCTGGTACATGTCCACCCCTACAGGCAGTCTAGGAAGGGTCCGGGCTGGAGATGGGACCGATGATCTCGTCATTCTGTAAGGCACAATGGATCAACACAGGTGTGCTTCTACCCTTCTGGTCCATGTCCACCCCTACAGGCAGTCTAGGAAGGGTCCGGGCTGGAGATGGGACCGCTGATCTCGTCACTCTGTAAAGCACAATGGATCAACACAGGTGTGCTTCTACCCTTCTAATCCACGTCCACCCCTACAGGCAGTCTAGGAAGAGTCCGGGCTGGAGATGGGACCGATGATCTCGTCATTCTGTAAGGCACAATGGATCAACACAGGTGTGCTTCTACCCTTCTGGTCCATGTCCATCCCTACAGGCAGTCTAGGAAGGGTCCGGGCTGGAGATGGGACCGATGATCTCGTCGTTCTGTTAGGCACAATGGATCAACACAGGTGTGCTTCTACCCTTCTGGTCCACGTCCGACCCTACAGGCAGTCTAGGAAGGGTCCGGGCTGGAGATGGGACCGATGATCTCGTCATTCTGTAAGGCACGATGGATCAACACAGGTGTGCTCTACCCTTCTGGTCCATGTCCACCCCTACAGGCAGTCTAGGAAGGTTCCGGGCTGGAGATGGGTGCGATGATCGCGTCATTCTGTAAGGCAAATTGGATCAACACAGGTGTGCTTCTACCCTTCTGGTCCACGTCCACCCCTACAGGCAGTCTAGGAAGGGTCCGGTCTGGAGATGGGACCGATGATCTCGTCATTCTGTAAGGCACAATGGATCAACACAGGTGCACTTCTATCCTTCTGGTCCATGTCCACCCCTACAGGCAGTCTAGGAAGGGTCCGGGCTGGAGATGGGACCGATGATCTCGTCATTCTGTAAGGCACAATGGATCAACACAGGTGTGCTTCTACCCTTCTGGTCCACGTCCACCCCTACAGGCAGTCTACGAAGGGTCCGGGCTGGAGATGGGACCGATGATCTCGTCATTCTGTAAGGCACAATGGATCAACACAGGTGTGCTTCTATCCTTCTGGATCATGTCCATCCCTACAGGCAGTCTAGGAAGGGTCCGGGCTGGAGATGGGACCGATGATCTCGTCATTCTGTAAGGCACAATGGATCAACACAGGTGTGCTTCTACCCTTCTGGTCCACCTCCACCCCTACAGGCAGTCTAGGAAGGGTCCGGGCTGGAGATGGGACCGATGATCTCGTCATTCTCTAAGGCACAATGGATCAACACAGGTGTGCTTCTATCCTTCTGCTCCATGTCCACACCTACAGGCAGTCTAGGAAGGGTCCGGGCTGGAGATGGGACCGATGATTTCGTCATTCTGTAAGGCACAATGGATCTACACAGGTGTGCTTCTACCCTTCTGGTCCATGTCCACCCCTACAGGCAGTCTAGGAGGGGTCCGGGCTGGAGATGGGACCGATGATCTCCTCATTCTGTAAGGCATATTGGATCAACACAGGTGTGCTTCTACCCTTCTGGTCCATGTCCACCCCTACAGGCAGTCTAGGAAGGGTCCGGGCTGGAGATGGGACCGATGATCTCGTCATTCTGTAAGGCACAATGGATCAACACAGGTGTGCTTCTACCCTTCTGGTCCACGTCCACCCCTACAGGCAGTCTGGGAAGGGTCCGGGCTGGAGATGGGACCGATGATCTCGTCATTCTGTAGGGCACAATGGATCAACACAGGTGTGCTTCTACCTTTCTGGTCCACGTCCACACCTACAGGCAGTCTACGAAGGGTCCGGGCTGGAGATGGGACCGATGGTCCCGTCATTCTGTAAGGCACAATGGATCAACACAGGTGTGCTTCTACCCTTCTGGTCCATGTCCAGCCCTACAAGCGGTCTAGGAAGGGTCCGGGCTGGAGATGGGACCGATGATCTCGTCATTCTGCAAGGCACAATGGATCAACACAGGTGTGCTTCTACCCTTCTGGTCCATGTCCACCCCTACAGGCCGTCTAGGAAGGGTCCGGGCTGGAGATGGGACCGATGATTTCGTCATTCTGTAAGGCACAATGGATCAACACAGGTGTGCTTCTATCCTTCAGGTCCGTGTCCAGCCATACAGGCAGTCTAGGAAGGGTCCGGGCTGGAGATGGGACCGATGATCTCGTCATTCTGTAAGGCACAATGGATCAACACAGGTGTGCTTCTACTCTTCTGGTCCATGTCGAATCCTAAAGGCAGTCTAGGAAGTGTCCAACTGGAGATGGGACTGATGATCTCGTCATTCTGTAAGGCACAATTTGATCAACACAGGTGTGCTTCTACCCTTCTGGTCCATGTCCACCCCTACAGGCAGTCTAGGAAGGGTCCGGGCTGGAGATGGGACCGATGATCTCGTCATTCTGTAAGGCACAATGGATCAACACAGGTGTGCTTCTACCCATCTGGTCCATGTCCACCCCTACATGCAGTCTAGGAAGGGTCCGGGCTGGAGATGGGACCGATGATCTCGTCATTCTGTAAGGCACAATGGATCAACACAGGTGTGCTTCTATCCTTCTGGATAACGTCCACACCTACAGGCAGTCTAGGAAAGGTCCGGGCTGGAGATGGGACCGATAATCTCGTCATTCTGTAAGGCACAATGAATCAACACAGGTGTGCTTCTACCCTTCTGGTCCACGTCCACCCCTACAGGCAGTCTAGGAAGGGTCCGGGCTGGAGATGGGACCGATGATCTCGTCATTCTGTAAGACACAATGGATCAACACAGGTGTGCTTCTATCCTTCTGGTCCATGTCCACCACTACAGGCGGTCTAGGAAGGGTCCGGGCTTGAAATGGGACCGATGATCTCGTCATTCTGTAGGGCACAATGGATCAACACAGGTGTGCTTCTATCCTTCTGGTCAATGTCCAGCCCTACAGGCAGTCTAGGAAGGGTCCGGGCTGGAGATGGGACCGATGATCTCGTCATTCTGTAAGGCACAATGGATCAACACAAGTGTGCTTTTATCCTTCTGGTCCATGTCCAGCCCTACAGGCAGTCTAGGAAGGGTCCGGGCTGGAGATGGGACCGATGTTCTCGTCATTCTGTAAGGCACAATGGATCAACACAGGTGTGCTTCTACCCTTCTGGTCCATGTGCACCCCTACAGGCAGTCTAGGAAGGGTCCGGGCTGGAGATGGGACCGATGATCTCGTCATTCTGTAAGGCACAATGGATCAACACAGGTGTGCTTCTACCCTTCTGGTCCACGTCGACCCCTAAAGGCAGTCTAGGAAAGGTCCGGGCTGGAGATGGGACCGATGATCTCGTCATTCTGTAAGGCACAATGGATCAACACAGGTGTGCTTCTACCCTTCTGGTCCATGTCCACCCCTACAGGCAGTCTAGGAAGGGTCCAGGCTGGAGATGGGACCGATGATCTCGTCATTCTGTAAGGCACAATGGATCAACACAGGTGTGCATCTACCCTTCTGGTCCACGTCCACCCCTACAGGCAGTCTAGGAAGGGTCCGTGCTGGAGATGGGACCGATGATCTCGTCATTCTGTAAGGCACAATGGATCAACACAGGTGTGCTTCTACCCTTCTGGTACATGTCCACCCCTACAGGCAGTCTAGGAAGGGTCCGGGCTGGAGATGGGACCGATGATCTCGTCATTCTGTAAGGCACAATGGATCAACACAGGTGTGCTTCTACCCTTCTGGTCCATGTCCACCCCTACAGGCAGTCTAGGAAGGGTCCGGGCTGGAGATGGGATCGCTGATCTCGTCACTCTGTAAGGCACAATGGATCAACACAGGTGTGCTTCTACCCTTCTAATCCACGTCCACCCCTACAGGCAGTCTAGGAAGAGTCCGGGCTGGAGATGGGAACGATGATCTCGTCATTCTGTAAGGCACAATGGATCAACACAGGTGTGCTTCTACCCTTCTGGTCCATGTCCAGCCCTACAGGCAGTCTAGGAAGGGTCCGGGCTGGAGATGGGACCGATGATCTCGTCGTTCTGTTAGGCACAATGGATCAACACAGGTGTGCTTCTACCCTTCTGGTCCACGTCCGACCCTACAGGCAGTCTAGGAAGGGTCCAGGCTGAAGATGGGACCGAAGATCTCGTCATTCTGTAAGGCACGATGGATCAACACAGGTGTGCTTCTACCCTTCTGGTCCATGTCCACCCCTACAGGCAGTCTAGGAAGGGTCCAGGCTGGAGATGGGACCGATGATCTCGTCATTCTGTAAGGCACAATGGATCAACACAGGTGTGCATCTACCCTTCTGGTCCACGTCCACCCCTACAGGCAGTCTAGGAAGGGTCCGTGCTGGAGATGGGACCGATGATCTCGTCATTCTGTAAGGCACAATGGATCAACACAGGTGTGCTTCTATCCTTCTGGATAACGTCCACACCTACAGGCAGTCTAGGAAAGGTCCGGGCTGGAGATGGGACCGATAATCTCGTCATTCTGTAAGGCACAATGAATCAACACAGGTGTGCTTCTACCCTTCTGGTCCACGTCCACCCCTACAGGCAGTCTAGGAAGGGTCCGGGCTGGAGATGGGACCGATGATCTCGTCATTCTGTAAGACACAATGGATCAACACAGGTGTGCTTCTATCCTTCTGGTCCATGTCCACCACTACAGGCGGTCTAGGAAGGGTCAGGGCTTGAAATGGGACCGATGATCTCGTCATTCTGTAGGGCACAATGGATCAACACAGGTGTGCTTCTATCCTTCTGGTCAATGTCCAGCCCTACAGGCAGTCTAGGAAGGGTCCGGGCTGGAGATGGGACCGATGATCTCGTCATTCTGTAAGGCACAATGGATCAACACAAGTGTGCTTTTATCCTTCTGGTCCATGTCCAGCCCTACAGGCAGTCTAGGAAGGGTCCGGGCTGGAGATGGGACCGATGTTCTCGTCATTCTGTAAGGCACAATGGATCAACACAGGTGTGCTTCTACCCTTCTGGTCCATGTGCACCCCTACAGGCAGTCTAGGAAGGGTCCGGGCTGGAGATGGGACCGATGATCTCGTCATTCTGTAAGGCACAATGGATCAACACAGGTGTGCTTCTACCCTTCTGGTCCACGTCGACCCCTAAAGGCAGTCTAGGAAAGGTCCGGGCTGGAGATGGGACCGATGATCTCGTCATTCTGTAAGGCACAATGGATCAACACAGGTGTGCTTCTACCCTTCTGGTCCATGTCCACCCCTACAGGCAGTCTAGGAAGGGTCCAGGCTGGAGATGGGACCGATGATCTCGTCATTCTGTAAGGCACAATGGATCAACACAGGTGTGCATCTACCCTTCTGGTCCACGTCCACCCCTACAGGCAGTCTAGGAAGGGTCCGTGCTGGAGATGGGACCGATGATCTCGTCATTCTGTAAGGCACAATGGATCAACACAGGTGTGCTTCTACCCTTCTGGTACATGTCCACCCCTACAGGCAGTCTAGGAAGGGTCCGGGCTGGAGATGGGACCGATGATCTCGTCATTCTGTAAGGCACAATGGATCAACACAGGTGTGCTTCTACCCTTCTGGTCCATGTCCACCCCTACAGGCAGTCTAGGAAGGGTCCGGGCTGGAGATGGGATCGCTGATCTCGTCACTCTGTAAGGCACAATGGATCAACACAGGTGTGCTTCTACCCTTCTAATCCACGTCCACCCCTACAGGCAGTCTAGGAAGAGTCCGGGCTGGAGATGGGAACGATGATCTCGTCATTCTGTAAGGCACAATGGATCAACACAGGTGTGCTTCTACCCTTCTGGTCCATGTCCAGCCCTACAGGCAGTCTAGGAAGGGTCCGGGCTGGAGATGGGACCGATGATCTCGTCGTTCTGTTAGGCACAATGGATCAACACAGGTGTGCTTCTACCCTTCTGGTCCACGTCCGACCCTACAGGCAGTCTAGGAAGGGTCCAGGCTGAAGATGGGACCGAAGATCTCGTCATTCTGTAAGGCACGATGGATCAACACAGGTGTGCTTCTACCCTTCTGGTCCATGTCCACCCCTACAGGCAGTCTAGGAAGGTTCCGGGCTGGAGATGGGTGCGATGATCGCGTCTTTCTGTAAGGCAAATTGGATCAACACAGGTGTGCTTCTACCCTTCTGGTCCACGTCCACCCCTACAGGCAGTCTAGGAAGGGTCCGGGCTGGAGATGGGACCGATGATCTCGTCATTCTGTAAGGCACAATGGATCAACACAGGTGCGCTTCTATCCTTCTGGTCCATGTCCACCCCTACAGGCAGTCTAGGAAGGGTCCGGGCTGGAGATGGGACCGATGATCTCGTCATTCTGTAAGGCACAATGGATCAACACAGGTGTGCTTCTACTATTCTGGTCCACGTCCACCCCTACAGGCAGTCTACGAAGGGTCCGGGCTGGAGATGGGACCGATGATCTCGTCATTCTGTAGGGCACAATGGATCAACACAGGTGTGCTTCTACCCTTCTGGTCCACGTCCACCCCTACAGTCTGCCTATGAAGGGTCCGGGCTGGAGATGGGACCGATGATCTCGTCATTCTGTAAGGCACAATGGATCAACACAGGTGTGCTTCTATCCTTCAGGATCATGTCCATCCCTACAGGCAGTCTAGGACGGGTCCGGGCTGGAGATGGGACCGATGATCTCGTCATTCTGTAAGGCACAATGGATCAACACAGGTGTGCTTCTACCCTTCTGGTCCACGTCCACCCCTACTGGCAGTCTAGGAAGGGTCCGGGCTGGAGATGGGACCGATGATCTCGTCATTCTCTAAGGCACAATGGATCAACACAGGTGTGCTTCTATCCTTCTGGTCCATGTCCACACCTACAGGCAGTCTAGGAAGGGTGCGGGCTGGAGATGGGACCGATGATCTCGTCATTCTGTAAGGCACATTGGATCAACACAGGTGTGCTTCTACCCTTCTGGTCCATGTCCACCCCTACAGGCAGTCTAGGAAGGGTCCGGGCTGGAGATGGGACCGATGATCTCGTCATTCTGTAAGGCACAATGGATCAACACAGGTGTGTTTCTACACTTCTGGTCCATGTCCACCACTACAGGCAGTCTAGGAAGGGTCCGGGCTGGAGATGGGACCGATGATTTCGTCATTCTGTAAGGCACAATGGATCTACACAGGTGTGCTTCTACCCTTCTGGTCCATGTCCACCCCTACAGGCAGTCTAGGAGGGGTCCGGGCTGGAGATGGGACCGATGATCTCGTCATTCTGTAAGGCATATTGGATCAACACAGGTGTGCTTCTACCCTTCTGGTCCATGTCCACCCCTACAGGCAGTCTAGGAAGGGTCCGGGCTGGAGATGGGACCGATGATCTCGTCATTCTGTAAGGCACAATGGATCAACACAGGTGTGCTTCTACCCTTCTGGTCCACGTCCACCCCTACAGGCAGTCTGGGAAGGGTCCGGGCTGGAGATGGGACCGATGATCTCGTCATTCTGTAGGGCACAATGGATCAACACAGGTGTGCTTCTACCTTTCTGGTCCACGTCCACACCTACAGGCAGTCTAGGAAGGGTCCGGGCTGGAGATGGGACCGATGGTCTCGTCATTCTGTAAGGCACAATGGATCAACACAGGTGTGCTTCTACCCATTTGGTCCATGTCCAGCCCTACAAGCGGTCTAGGAAGGGTCCGGGCTGGAGATGGGACCGATGATCTCGACATTCTGTAAGGCACAATGGATCAACACTGGTGTGCTTCTATCCCTCTGGTCCATGTCCACCCCTACAGGCAGTCTAGGAAGGGTCTGGGCTGGAGATGGGACCGATGATTTCGTCATTCTGTAAGGCACGATGGATCAACACAGGTGTGCTTCTACTCTTCTGGTCCAGGTCCACCCCTACAGGCAGTCTAGGATGGGTCCGGGCTGGAGATGGGACCGATGATCTCGTCATTCTGTAAGGCACAATGGATCAACACAGGTGTGCTTCTACCCTTCTGGTCCATGTCCACCCCTACAGGCCGTTTAGGAAGGGTCCAGGCTGGAGATGGGACCGATGATCTCGTCATTCTGTAAGGCACAAAGGATCAACACTGGTGTGCTTCTATCGTTCTGGTCCACGTCCACCCCTACAGGCAGTCTAGGAAGGGTCCGGGCTGGAGATGGGACCGATGATCTCGTCATTCTGTAAGGCACAATGGTTCAACACAGGTGTGCTTCTATGCTTCTGGTCCACGTCCACCCCTACAGGCAGTCTAGGAAGGGTCCTTGCTGGAGATGGGACCGATGATCTCGTCATTCTGTAAGGCACAATGGATCAACACAGGTGTGCTTCTATCCTTCAGGTCCGTGTCCAGCCCTACAGGCAGTCTAGGAAGGGTCCGGGCTGGAGATGGGACCGATGATCTCGTTATTCTGTAAGGCACAATGGATCAACACAGGTGTGCTTCTACTCTTCTGGTCCATGTCGAATCCTACAGGCAGTCTAGGAAGTGTCCGACTGGAGATGGGACTGATGATCTCGTCATTCTGTAAGGCATAATTTAATCAACACAGGTGTGCTTCTACCCTTTTGGTCCATGTCCACCACTACAGGCAGTCTAGGAAGGGTCCGGGTTGGAGATGCGACCGGTGATCTCGTCATTCTGTAAGGCACAATGGATCAACACAGGTGTGCTTCTACCCTTCTGGTCCATGTCCAGCCCTACAGGCAGTCTAGAAAGGGTCCGGGTTGGAGATGGGACCGATGATCTCGTCATTCTGTAAGGCACAACGATCAACACAGCTGTGGTTCTATCCTTCTGGTCTACGTCCACCCCTACAGGCAGTCTAGGAAGGGTCCGGGCTGGAGATGGGACCGATGATCTCGTCATTCTGTAAGGCACAATGGATTAACACAGGTGTGCTTCTACCCTTCTGGTCCACGTCCACCCCTACAGGCAGTCTAGGAAGGGTCCGGCCTGGAGATGGGACCGATGATCTCGTTATTCTGTAAGGCACAATGGATCAACACAGGTGTGCTTCTACCCTTCTGGTCCATATCCACCCCTACAGGCAGTCTAGGAAGGGTCCGGGCTGGAGATGGGACCGAAAATCTCGTCATTCTGTAAGGCACAATGGATCAACACAGGTGTGCGTCTACCCTTCTGGTCCATGTCCAGCCCTACAGGCAGTCTAGGAAGGGTCTGGGCTGGAGATGGGACCGATGATCTCGTCATTCTGTAAGGCACAATGAATCAACACAGGTGATCTTCTATCCTTCTGGACCATGTCCACCCCCACAGGCAGTCTAGGAAGGGTCTGGGCTGGAGATGGGACCCATGATCTCGTCATTCTGTAAAGCACAATGGATCAACACAGGTGTGCTTCTATCCTTCTGGTCCATGACCAGCCTTACAGGCAGTCTAGGAAGGGTCCAAGCTAGAGGTCGGACCGATGATCTCGTCATTCTGTAAGGCACAATGGATCAACTCAGGTGTGCTTCTATCCTCCTGGTCCACGTCCACCCCCACAGGCAGTCTAGGAAGGGTCCAGGCTGGAGATAGGACCGATGATCTCGTCATTCTGTAAGGCACAATGGATCAACACAGGTGTGCTTCTACCCTTCTGGTCCATGTCCAGCACTACAAGCAGTCTAGGAAGGGTCCGTGCTACAGATGGGACCGATGATCTCGTCATTCTGTAAGGCACAATGGATCAACACAGGTGTGCTTCTACCCTTCTGGTCCATGTCCACCCCTACAGGCAGTCTAGGAACGGTCCGGGCTGGAGATGGGACCGATGATCTCGTCATTCTGTAAGGCACAATGGATCAACACAGGTGTGCTTCAATCTTTCTGGTCCATGTCCACCCCTACAGGCAGTCTAGGAAGCGTCCGGGCTGGAGATGGGATCGATGATCTCGTCATTCTGTAAGGCACAATGGATCAAAACAGGTGTGCTTCTACCCTTCTGGTCCATGTCCAGCCCTAGGGGCAGTCTAGGAAGGGTCCAGCCTGGAGATGGGACCGATGATCTCGTCATTCTGTAAGGCACAACGGATCAACACAGGTGTGCTTCTACCCTTCTGGTCCATGTCCACCCCTACAGGCAGTCTAGGAAGGGTCTGGGCTGAAGATGGGACCAATGATCTCGTCATTCTGTAAGGCACAATGGATCAACACAGGTGTGCTTCTACCCTTCTGGTCCATGTCCACCCCTACAGGCAGTCAAGGAAGGGTCCGGGCTGGAGATGGGACCGAAGATCTCGTCATTCTGTAAGGCACAATGGATCAACACAGGTGTGCTTCAACCCTTCAGGTCCATGTCCAGCTCTACAGGCAGTCTAGGAAGTGTCCGGGCTGGAGATGGGACCGATGATCTCGTCATTCTGTAAGGCATAATGGATCAACACAGGTGTGCTTCTATCCTTCTGGTCCATGTCCATCCCTACAGGCAGTCTAGGAAAGGTCCGGGCTGGAGATGGGACCGATGATCTCGTCATTCTGTAAGGCACAATGGATCAACACATGTGTGCTTCTACCCTTCTGGTCCATGTCCAGCCCTACAGGCAGTCTAGGAAGGGTCCGGGCTGGAGATGGGACCGATGATCTCGTCATTCCGTAAGGCACAGTGGATCAACACAGGTGTGCTTCTACCCTTCTGGTCCATGTCCACCCCTACAGGCAGTCTAGGAAGGGTCCGGGCTGGAGATGGGACCGATGATCTCGTCATTTTGTAGGGCACAATGGATCAACACAGGTGCGCTTCTATCCTTCTGGTCCATGTCCACCCCTACAGGCAGTCTAGGAAGGGTCCGGGCTGGAGATGGGACCGATGATCTCGACATTCTGTAAGGCACAATGAATCAACACAGGTGTCCTTCTATCCTTCTGGTCCATGTCCAGCCCTACAGGCAGTCTAGGAAGGGTCCGGGCTGGAGATGGGACCGATGATCTCGTCATTCTGTAAGGCACAATGGATCAACACAGGTGTGCTTCTATCCTTCTGGTCCATGTCCACCCCTACAGGCAGTCTAGGAAGGGTCCAGGCTGGAGATGGGACCGATGACCTCGTCTTTCTGTAAGGCACAATGGATCAACACAGGTGAGCTTCAATCCTTCTGGTCCATGTCCACCCCTACAGGCAGTCTAGGAAGCGTCCGGGCTGGAGATGGGACCGACGTTCTCGTCATTCTGTAAGGCACAATGGATCAACACAGGTGTGCTTCTACCCTTCTGGTCCATGTCCAGCCCTACAGGCAGTCTAGGAAGGGTCCGGCCTGGAGATGGGACCGATGATCTCGTCATTCTGTAAGGCACAATGGATCAACACAGGTGTGCTTCTACCCTTCTGGTCCATGTCCACCCCTACAGGCAGTCTAGGAAGGGTCCGGGCTGGAGATGGGACCGATGATCTCGTCATTCTGTAAGGCACAATGGATCAACACAGGTGTGCTTCTACCCTTCTGGTCCATGTCCAGCCCTACAGGCAGTCTAGGAAGGGTCCGGGCTGGAGATGGGACCGATGATCTCGTCATTCTGTAAGGCACAGTGGATCAACACAGGTGTTCTTCTATCCTTCTGGACCATGTCCACCCCCACAGGCAGTCTAGGAAGGGTCTGGGCTGGAGATGGGACCCATGATCTCGTCATTCTGTAAGGCACAATGGATCAACAAAGGTGTGCTTCTATCCTTCCGGTCCATGTCCAGCCTTACAGGCAGTCTAGGAAGGGTCCAAGCTAGAGGTGGGACCGATGATCTCGTCATTCTGTAAGGCACAATGGATCAACACAGGTGTGCTTCTATCCTTCTGGTCCACATCCACCCCCACAGGCAGTCTAGGAAGGGTGCGGGCTGGAGATAGGACCGATGATCTGGTCATTCTGTAAGGCACAATGGATCAACACAGGTGTGCTTCTACCCTTCTGGTCCATGTCCAGCACTACAAGCAGTCTAGGAAGGGTCCGTGCTAGAGATGGGACCGATGATCTCGTCATTCTGTAAGGCACAATGGATCAACACAGGTGTGCTTCTACCCTTCTGGTCCATGTCCACCCCTACAGGCAGTCTAGGAAGGGTCCGGGCTGGAGATGGGACCGATGATCTCGTCATTCTGTAAGGCACAATGGATCAACACAGGTGTGCTTCAATCTTTCTGGTCCATGTCCACCCCTACAGGCAGTCTAGGAAGCGTCCGGGCTGGAGATGGGACCGATGATCTCGTCATTCTGTAAGGCACAATGGATCAACACAGGTGTGCTTCTACCCTTCTGGTCCATGTCCAGCCCTACAGGCAGTCTAGGGAGTGTCCGACCTGGAGATGGGACCGATGATCTCGTCATTCTGTAAGGCACAATGGATCAACACAGGTGTGCTTCTACCCTTCTGGTCCATGTCCAGCCCTACAGGCAGTCTAGGAAGGGTCCGGGCTGAAGATGGGACCGATGATCTCGTCATTCTGTAAGGCACAATGGATCAACACAGGTGTGCTTCTACCCTTCTGGTCCATGTCCACCCCTACAGGCAGTCAACGAAGGGTCCGGGCTGGAGATGGGACCGAAGATCTCGTCATTCTGTAAGGCACAATGGATCAACACAGGTGTGCTTCTATCCTTCTGGTCCATGTCCACCCCTACAGGCAGTCTAGGAAGGGTCCAGGCTGGAGATGGGACCGATGATCTCGTCATTCTGTAAGGCACAATGGATCAACACAGGTGTGTATCTATCCTTCCGGTCCATGTCCAGCCCTGCAGGCAGTCTAGGAAGGGTCCGGGCTGGAGATGGGACCGATGATCTCGTCATTCCGTAAAGCACAATGGATCAACACAGGTGTGCTTCCATCCTTGTGGTCCATGTCCACCCTTACAGGCAGTCTAGGAAGGGTCTGGGCTGGAGATGGGACCGATGATCTCGTCATTCTGTAAGGCACAATGGATCAACACAGGTGTGCTTCTATCCTTCTGGTCCATGTCCAGCCCTATAGGCAGTCTAGGAAGGGTCCGGGCTGGAGATGGGACCGATGATCTCGTCATTCTGTAAGGCACAATGGATCAACACAGGTGTGCTTCTATCCTTCTGGTCCATGTCCATCCCTACAGGCAGTCTAGGAAGGGTCCGGGCTGGAGATGGGACCGATGATCTCGTCATTCTGTAAGGCACAATGGATCAACAGAGGTGTGCTTCAATCCTTCTGGTCCACATCCACCCCTACAGGCAGTCTACGAAGGGTCCGGGCTGGAGATGGGACCGATGATCTCGTCATTCTGTAAGGCACAATGGATCAACACAGATGTGCTTCTACCCTTCTGGTCCATGCCCAGCCCTACAGGCAGTCTAGGAAGGGTCCGGCCTGGAGATGGGACCGATGATCTCGTCATTCTGTAAGGCACAATGGATCAACACAGGTGTGCTTCTACCCTTCTGGTCCATGTCCACCCCTACAGGCAGTCTAGGACGGGTCCGGGCTGGAGATGGGACCGATGATCTCGTCATTCTGTAAGGCCCAATGGATCAACACAGGTGTGCTTCTACCCTTCCTGTCCATGTCCACCCCTACAGGCAGTCTAAGAAGGGTCCGGCCTGGAGATGGGACCGATGATCTCGTCATTCTGTAAGGCACAATGGATCAACACAGGTGTGCTTCTACCCTTCAGGTCCATGTCCAGCCCTACAGGCAGTCTAGGAAGGGTCCGGCTGGAGATGGGACGGATGATCTCGTCATTCTGTAAGGCACAATGGATCAACACAGGTGTGCTTGTACCCTTCTGGTCCATGTCCAGCCCTACAGGCAGTCTAGGAAGGGTCCGGGCTGGAGCTGGGACCGATGATCTCGTCATTCTGTAGGGCACAATGGATCAACGCAGGTGTGCTTCTACCCTTCTGGTCCATGTCCACCCCTACAGGCAGTCTAGGAAGGGTCCGGGCTGGAGATGGGACCGATGATCTCGTCATTCTGTAAGGCACAATGATCAACACAGGTGTGCTTCTATCCTTCTGGTCCACGTCCACCCCTACAGGCAGTCTAGGAAGGGTCCGGGCTGGAGATGGGACCGATGATCTCGTCATTCTGTAAGGCACAATGGATCAACACAGGTGTGCTTCTACCCTTCTATTCCACGTATACCCCTACAGGCAGTCTAGGAAGGGTCCGGGCTGGAGTTGGGACCGATGATCTCGTCACTCTGTAAGGCACAATGGATCAACACAAGTGTGCTTCTACTCTTCTGGTCCATGTCCACTCCTACAGGCAGTCTAGGAAGGGTCTGGGCTGGAGATGGGACCGATGATCTCGTCATTCTGTAAGGCACAATGGATCAACACAGGTGTTTTTCTATCCTTCTGGACCATGTCCACCCCTACAGGCAGTCTAGGAATTGTCTGGGCTGGAGATGGGACCGATGATCTCGTCATTCTGTAAGGCACAATGGATCAACACAGGTGTGCTTCTATCCTTCTGGTCCATGTCCAGCCCTACAGGCAGTCTAGGAATGGTCCGGGCTAGAGATGGGACCGATGATCCCGTCATTCTGTAAGGCACAATGGATCAACACAGGTGTGCTTCTATCCTTCTGGTCCACGTCCACCCCTACAGGCAGTCTAGGAAGGGTCCGGGCTGGAGATGGGACCGATGATCTCGCCATTCTGTAAGGCACAATGGATCAACACATGTGTGCTTCTACCCTTCTGGTCCATGTCCAGCCCTACAGGCAGTCTAGGAAGGGTCCAGGCTGGAGATGGGATCGATGATCTTGTCATTCTGTAAGGCACAATGGTTCAGCACAGGTGTGCTTCTATCCTTATGGTCCACGTCCACCACTACAGGCAGTCTAGGAAGGGTCCGGGCTGGAGATGGGACCGATGATCTCGTCATTCTGTAAGGCACAATGGATCAACACAGGTGTGCTTCTACCCTTCTGGTCCATGTCCACCCCTACGGGCAGTCTAGGAAGGGTCCGGGCTGGAGATGGGACCGATGATCTCGTCATTCTGTAAGGCACAATGGATCAACACAGGTGTGCTTCAATCCTTCTGGTCCATGTCCACCCCTACAGGCAGTCTAGGAAGGGTCCGGTCTGGAAATGGACCGATGATCTCGTCATTCTGTAAGGCACAATGGATCAACACAGGTGTGCTTCTATCCCTCTGGTCCATGTCCACCCCTACAGGCAGTCTAGGAAGGGTCCGGGCTGGAGCTGGGACCGATGATCTCGTCATTCTGTAGGGCACAATGGATCAACGCAGGTGTGCTTCTACCCTTCTGGTCCATGTCCACCCCTACAGGCAGTCTAGGAAGGGTCCGGTCTGGAGATGGGACCGATGATCTCGTCATTCTGTAAGGCACAATGATCAACACAGGTGTGCTTCTATCCTTCTGGTCCACGTCCACCCCTACAGGCAGTCTAGGAAGGGTCCGGGCTGGAGATGGGACCGATGATCTCGTCATTCTGTAAGGCACAATGGATCAACACAGGTGTGCTTCTACCCTTCTATTCCACGTATACCCCTACAGGCAGTCTAGGAAGGGTCCGGGCTGGAGTTGGGACCGATGATCTCGTCATTCTGTAAGGCACAATGGATCAACACAAGTGTGCTTCTACTCTTCTGGTCCATGTCCACTCCTACAGGCAGTCTAGGAAGGGTCTGGGCTGGAGATGGGACCGATGATCTCGTCATTCTGTAAGGCACAATGGATCAACACAGGTGTTTTTCTATCCTTCTGGACCATGTCCACCCCTACAGGCAGTCTAGGAATTGTCTGGGCTGGAGATGGGACCGATGATCTCGTCATTCTGTAAGGCACAATGGATCAACACAGGTGTGCTTCTATCCTTCTGGTCCATGTCCATCCCTACAGGCAGTCTAGGAATGGTCCGGGCTAGAGATGGGACCGATGATCCCGTCATTCTGTAAGGCACAATGGATCAACACAGGTGTGCTTCTATCCTTCTGGTCCACGTCCACCCCTACAGGCAGTCTAGGAAGGGTCCGGGCTGGAGATGGGACCGATGATCTCGCCATTCTGTAAGGCACAATGGATCAACACATGTGTGCTTCTACCCTTCTGGTCCATGTCCAGCCCTACAGGCAGTCTAGGAAGGGTCCAGGCTGGAGATGGGATCGATGATCTTGTCATTCTGTAAGGCACAATGGTTCAGCACAGGTGTGCTTCTATCCTTATGGTCCACGTCCACCACTACAGGCAGTCTAGGAAGGGTCCGGGCTGGAGATGGGACCGATGATCTCGTCATTCTGTAAGGCACAATGGATCAACACAGGTGTGCTTCTACCCTTCTGGTCCATGTCCACCCCTACGGGCAGTCTAGGAAGGGTCCGGGCTGGAGATGGGACCGATGATCTCGTCATTCTGTAAGGCACAATGGATCAACACAGGTGTGCTTCAATCCTTCTGGTCCATGTCCACCCCTACAGGCAGTCTAGGAAGGGTCCGGTCTGGAAATGGACCGATGATCTCGTCATTCTGTAAGGCACAATGGATCAACACAGGTGTGCTTCTACCCTTCTGGTCCATGTCCAGCCCTACAGGCATCCTAGGAAGGGTCCGGCCTGGAGATGGGACCGATGATCTCGTCATTCTGTAAGGCACAATGAATCAACACAGGTGTGCTTCTACCCTTCTGGTCCATATACACCCCTACAGGCAGTCTAGGAAGGGTCCGGGCTGGAGATGGGACCGATGATCTCGTCATTCTGTAAGGCACAATGGATCAACACAGGTGTGCTTCTACCCTTCTGGTCCATGTCCACCCCTACAGGCAGTCTAGGAAGGGTCCGGGCTAGAGATGGGACCGATGATCTCGTCATTCTGTAAGGCGCAGTGGATCAACACAGGTGTGCTTCTACCCGTCAGGTCCATGTCGAGCCCTACAGGCAGTCTAGGAAGGGTCCGGGCTGGATATGGGACCGATGATCTCGTCATTCTGTAAGGCACAATGGATCAACACAGGTGTGCTTCTATGCTTCTGGTCCATGTCCATTCCTACAGGGAGTCTAGGAAGGGTCCGGGCTGGAGATGGGACCGATGATTTCGTCATTCTGAAAAGCACAATGTATCAACACAGGTGTGCTTCTATCCTTCTTGTCCACATCCACCCCTACAGGCAGTCTAGGAAGGGTCCGGTCTGGAGATGGGACCGATGATCTCGTCATTCTGTAAGGCGCAATGGATCAACACAGGTATGCTTCTACCCTTCTGGTCCATGTGCAGCCCTACAGGCAGTCTAGGAAGGGTCCCGGCTGGAGATGGGACCGATGATCTCGTCATTCTGTAAGGCACAATGGATCAACACAGGTGTGCTTCTACCCTTGTGGTCCACGTCCATCCCTACAGGTAGTCTAGGAAGGGTCCGGGCTGGAGATGTGACCAATGATCTCGTCATACTGTAAGGCACAATGGATCAACACAGGTGTGCTTCTACCCTTCTGGTCCATGTCCACCCCTACAGGCAGTCTAGGAAGGGTCCGGGCTGGAGATGGGACCGATGATGTCGTCATTCTGTAAGGCACAATGGATCAACACAGGTGTGCTTCTATCCTTCTGGTCCATGTCCACCCCTACAGGCAGTCTAGGAAGGGTCTGGGCTGGATATGGGACCGATGATCTCGTCATTCTGTAAGGCACAATGGATCAACACAGGTGTGCTTCTATCCTTCTGGTCCATGTCCAGCCCTACAGGCAGTCTAGGAGGGGTCCGGGCTGGAGATGGGACCGATGATCTCGTCATTCTGTAAGGCACAATGGATCAACACAAGTGTGCTTCTACTCTTCTGGCCCATGTCCACCCCTACAGGCAGTCTAGGAAGGGTCCGGGCTGGAGATGGGACCGATGACCTCGTCATTCTGTGAGGCACAATGGATCAACACAGGTGTGCTTCTATCCTTCTTGTCCACGTCCACCCCTACAGGCAGTCTAGGAAGGGTCTGGGCTGGAGATGGGACCGATGATCACGTCATTCTGTAAGGCACAATGGATCAACTCAGGTGTGCTTCTATCCGTCTGGTCCATGTCCAACCCTAAGGGCAGTCTAGGAAGGGTCCAGGCTGGAGACGGGACCGATGATCTCGTCATTCTGTAAGGCACAATGGTTCATCACAGGTGTGCTTCTATCCTTCTGGTCCACGTCCACCCCTACAGGCAGTCTAGGAAGGGTCCGGGCTGGAGATGGGACCGATGATCTGGTCACTCTGTAAGGCGCAATGGATCAACACAGGTGTGCTTCTACCCTTCTGGTCCATGTCCAGCCCTACAGGCAGTCTAGGAAGGGTCCGGGCTGGAGATGGGACCGATGATCTCGTCATTCTGTAAGGCACAATGGATCTACACAGGTGTGCTTCTACCCGTCTGGTCCATGTCCAGCCCTACAGGCAGTCTAGGAAGGGTCCGGGCTGGAGATGGGACCGATGATCTCGTCATTCTGTAAGGCACAATGGATCAACACAGGTGTGCTTCTATCCTTCTGGTCCACGTCCACCCCTACAGGCAGTCTAGGAAGGGTCCGGGCTGGAGATGGGACCGATGATCTCGTCATTCTGTAAGGCACAATGGATCAACACAGGTGTGCTTCTATCCTTCTGGTCCATGTCCACCCCTACAGGCAGTCTAGGAAGCGTCCGGGCTGGAGATGGGACCGATGATCTCGTCATTCTGTAAGGCACAATGGATCAACACAAGTGTGCTTCTACTCTTCTGGTCCATGTCCACCCCTACGGGCAGTCTAGGAAGGATCCGGGCTGGAGATGGGACCGATGATCTCGTCATTCTGTAAGTCACAATGGATCAACAAAGGTGTGCTTCTATCCTTCTTGTCCACGTCCACCCCTACAGGCAGTCTAGGAAGGGTCTGGGCTGGAGATGGGACCGATGATCACGTCATTCTGTAAGGCACAATGGATCAACACAGGTGTGCTTCTACCCTTCTGCTCCATGTCCAGCACTACAGGCAGTCTAGGAAGGGTCCGGGCTAGAGATGGGACCGATGATCTCGTCATTCTGTAAGGCACAATGGATCAACCCAGGTGTGCTTCTATCCTTCTGGTCCACGTTCACCCCAACAGGCAGTCTAGGAAGGGTCCGGGCTGGAGATGGGACCGATGATCTCGTCATTCTGTAAGGCACAATGGATCAACACAGGTGTGCTTCTACCCTTCTGGTCCATGTCCAGCACTACAGGCAGTCTAGGGATTCCGGGCTGGAGATGGGACCGATGATCTCGTCATTCTGTAAGGCACAATGGGTCAACACAGGTGTGCTTCTATCCTTCAGGTCCACGTCCACACCTACAGGCAGTCTAGGAAGGTTCCGGGCTGGAGATGGGACCGATGATCTCGTCATTCTGTACGGCACAATGGATCAACACAGGTGTGCTTCTACCCTTCTGGTCCATGTCCACAACTACAGGCAGTCTAGGAAGGGTCCGGGCTGGAGATGGGACTGATGATCTCGTCATTCTGTAAGGCACAATGGATCAACACAGGTGTGCTTCAATCCTTCTGGTCCACATCCACCCCTACAGGCAGTCTAGGAAGGGTCCGGGCTGGAGAAGGGACAGATGATCTCGTCATTCTGTAAGGCACAATGGATCACCACAGGTGTGCTTCTACCCTTCTGGTCCATGTCCAGCCCTACAGGCAGTCTAGGAAAGGTCCGGCCTGGAGATGGGACCGATGATCTTGTCATTCTGTAAGGCACAATGTATCAACACAGGTGTGCTTCTACCCTTCTGGTCCATGTCCACCCCTACAGGCAGTCTAGGAAGGGTCCGGGCTGGAGATGGGACCGATGATCTCGTCATTCTGTAAGGCACAATGGATCAACACAGGTGTGCTTCTACCCTTCTGGTCCATGTCCACCCCTACAGGCAGTCTATGAAGGGTCCGGGCTGGAGATGGGACCGATGATCTCGTCATTCTGTAAGGCACAATGGATCAACACAGGTGTGCTTCTACCCTTCACGTCCATGTCCAGCCCTACAGGCAGTCTAGGAAGGGTCCGGGCTGGAGATGGGACCGATGATCTCGTCATTCTGTAAGGCACAATGGATCAACACAGGTGTGCTTCTATCCTTCTGGTCCATGTCCATCCCTACAGGCAGTCTAGGAAGGGTCCGGGCTGGAGATGGGACCGATGATCTCGTCATTCTGTAAGGCACAATGGATCAACACAGGTGTGCTTCTATCCTTCTGGTCCATGTCCACCCCTACAGGCAGTCTAGGAAGGGTCCGGGCTGGAGATGGGACCGATGATCTCGTCATTCTGTAAGGCACAATGGATCAACACAGGTGTGCTTCTATCCTTCTGGTCCATGTCCAGCCCTACAGGCAGTGTAGGAAGTGTCCGAGCCGGAGATGGGGCCGATGATCTCGTCATTCTGTAAGGCACAATGGATCAACACAGGTGTGCTTCTATCCTTCTGGTCCATGTCCACCCCTACAGGCAGTCTAGGAAGGGTCCGGGCTGGAGATGGGACCGATGATCTCTTCGTTCTGTAAGGCACAATGGATCAACACAGGTGTGCTTCTATCCTTCTGGCCCATGTCCACCCCTACAGGCAGTCTAGGAAGGGTCCGGGCTGGAGATGGGACCGATGATCTCGTCATTCTGTAAGGCACAATGGATCAACACAAGTGTGCTTCTATCCTTCTTGTCCATGTCCACCCCTACAGGCAGTCTAGGAAGGGTCCATGCTGGAGATGGGACCGATGATCTCGTCATTCTGTAAGGCACAAGGGATCAACAAAGGTGTGCTTCTATCCTTCTTGTCCACGTCCACCCCTACAGGCAGTCTAGGAAGGGTCTGGGCTGGAGATGGGACCGATGATCACGTCATTCTGTAAGGCACAATGGATCAACACAGGTGTGCTTCTATCCTTCTGGTCCATGTCCAGCCCTACAGGCAGTCTAGGAAGGGTCTGGGCTGCAGATGGGACCGATGATCACGTCATTCTGTAAGGCACAATGGATCAACACAGGTGTGCTTCTATCCTTCTGGTCCATGTCCAGCCCTACAGGCAGTCTAGGAAGGGTCTGGGCTAGAGATGGGACCGATGATCTCGTCATTCTGTAAGGCACAATGGTTCAACACAGTTGTGCTTCTATCCTTCTGGTCCACGTCCACCCCTACAGGCTGTCTAGGAAGGGTCCGGGCTGGAAATGGGACCGATGATCTCGTCATTCTGTAAGGCACAATGGATCAACACAGGTGTGCTTCTACCCTTCTGGTCCTTGTCCAGCCCTACAGGCAGTCTAGGAAGGGTCCGGGCTGGACATGGGGCCGATGATCTCGTCATTCTGTAAGGCACAATGGATCAACCCAGGTGTGCTTCTATCCTTCTGGTCCACGTTCACCCCAACAGGCAGTCTAGGAAGGGTCCGGGCTGGAGATGGGACCGATGATCTCGTCATTCTGTAAGGCACAATGGATCAACACAGGTGGCTTCTATCCTTCTGGTCCACGTCCACACCTACAGGCAGTCTAGGAAGGGTCCGGGCAGGAGATGGGACCGATGATCTCGTCATTCTGTAAGGCACAATGTATCAACACAGGTGTGCTTCTACCCTTCTGGTCCATGTCCACCCCTACAGGCAGTCTAGGAATGATCCGAGCTGGAGATGGGACCGATGATCTCGTCATTCTGTAAGGCTCAATGGATCAACACAGGTATGCTTCAATCCTTCTGGTCCACGTCCACGCCCAACAGGCAGTCTAGGATGGGTCCGGGCTGGAGATGGACCGATGATCTCGTCATTCTGTAAGGCACAATGGATCAACACAGGTGTGCTTCTACCCTTCTGGTCCATGTCCAGCCCTACAGGCAGTCTAGGAAGGGTCCGGCCTGGAGATGGGACCGATGATCTCGTCATTCTGTAAGGCACAATGGATCAACACAGGTGTGCTTCTATCCGTCTGGTCCATGTCCAACCCTAAGGGCAGTCTAGGAAGGGTCCAGGCTGGAGATGGGACCGATGATCTCGTCATTCTGTAAGGCACAATGGTTCATCACAGGTGTGCTTCTATCCTTCTGGTCCACGTCCACCCCTACAGGCAGTCTAGGAAGGGTCCGGGCTGGAGATGGGACCGATGATCTCGTCATTCTGTAAGGCACAATGGATCTACACAGGTGTGCTTCTACCCGTCTGATCCATGTCCAGCCCTACAGGCAGTCTAGGAAGGGTCTGGGCTGGAGATGGGACCGATGATCACGTCATTCTGTATGGCACAATGGATCAACACAGGTGTGCTTCTACCCTTCTGCTCCATGTCCAGCCCTACAGGCAGTCTAGGAAGGGTCCGGGCTAGAGATGGGACCGATGATCTCGTCATTCTGTAAGGCACAATGGATCAACCCAGGTGTGCTTCTATCCTTCTGGTCCACGTTCACCCCAACAGGCAGTCTAGGAAGGGTCCGGGCTGGAGATGGGACCGATGATCTCGTCATTCTGTAAGGCACAATGGATCAACACAGGTGTGCTTCTACCCTTCTGGTCCATGTCCAGCACTACAGGCAGTCTAGGAAGGGTCCGGGCTGGAGATGGGACCGATGATCTCGTCATTCTGTAAGGCACAATGGATCAACACAGGTGTGCTTCTATCCTTCAGGTCCACGTCCACACCTACAGGCAGTCTAGGAAGGGTCCGGGCTGGAGATGGGACCGATGATCTCGTCATTCTGTACGGCACAATGGATCAACACAGGTGTGCTTCTACCCTTCTGGTCCATGTCCACCCCTACAGGCAGTCTAGGAAGGGTCCGGGCTGGAGATGGGACTGATGATCTCGTCATTCTGTAAGGCACAATGGATCAACACAGGTGTGCTTCAATCCTTCTGGTCCACATCCACCCCTACAGGCAGTCTAGGAAGGGTCCGGGCTGGAGAAGGGACCGATGATCTCGTCATTCTGTAAGGCACAATGGATCACCACAGGTGTGCTTCTACCCTTCTGGTCCATGTCCAGCCCTACAGGCAGTCTAGGAAGGGTCCGGGCTGGAGATGGGACCGATGATCTCGTCATTCTGTAAGGCACAATGGATCAACACAGGTGTGCTTCTATCCTTCTGGTCCATGTCCATCCCTACAGGCAGTCTAGGAAGGGTCCGGGCTGGAGATGGGACCGATGATCTCGTCATTCTGTAAGGCACAATGGATCAACACAGGTGTGCTTCTATCCTTCTGGTCCATGTCCACCCCTACAGGCAGTCTAGGAAGGGTCCGGGCTGGAGATGGGACCGATGATCTCGTCATTCTGTAAGGCACAATGGATCAACACAGGTGTGCTTCTATCCTTCTGGTCCATGTCCAGCCCTACAGGCAGTGTAGGAAGTGTCCGAGCCGGAGATGGGGCCGATGATCTCGTCATTCTGTAAGGCACAATGGATCAACACAGGTGTGCTTCTATCCTTCTGGTCCATGTCCACCCCTACAGGCAGTCTAGGAAGGGTCCGGGCTGGAGATGGGACCGATGATCTCTTCATTCTGTAAGGCACAATGGATCAACACAGGTGTGCTTCTATCCTTCTGGCCCATGTCCACCCCTACAGGCAGTCTAGGAAGGGTCCGGGCTGGAGATGGGACCGATGATCTCGTCATTCTGTAAGGCACAATGGATCAACACAAGTGTGCTTCTATCCTTCTTGTCCATGTCCACCCCTACAGGCAGTCTAGGAAGGGTCCATGCTGGAGATGGGACCGATGATCTCGTCATTCTGTAAGGCACAAGGGATCAACAAAGGTGTGCTTCTATCCTTCTTGTCCACGTCCACCCCTACAGGCAGTCTAGGAAGGGTCTGGGCAGGAGATGGGACCGATGATCACGTCATTCTGTAAGGCACAATGGATCAACACAGGTGTGCTTCTATCCGTCTGGTCCATGTCCAGCCCTACAGGCAGTCTAGGAAGGGTCTGGGCTGCAGATGGGACCGATGATCTCGTCATTCTGTAAGACACAATGGATCAACACAAGTGTGCTTCTACCCTTCTGGTCCATGTCCAGCACTACAGGCAGTCTAGGAAGGGTCCGGGCTGGAGATGGGACCGATGATCTCGTCATTCTGTAAGGCACAATGGATCAACACAGGTGGCTTCTATCCTTCTGGTCCACGTCCACACCTACAGGCAGTCTAGGAAGGGTCCGGGCTGGAGATGGGACCGATGATCTCGTCATTCTGTAAGGCACAATGGATCAACACAGGTGTGCTTCTACCCTTCTGGTCCATGTCCAGCCCTACAGGCAGTCTAGGAAGGGTCCGGGCTGGAGATGGGGCCGATGATCTCGTCATTCTGTAAGGCACAATGGATCAACCCAGGTGTGCTTCTATCCTTCTGATCCACGTTCACCCCAACAGGCAGTCTAGGAAGGGTCCGGGCTGGAGATGGGGCCGATGATCTCGTCATTCTGTAAGGCACAATGGATCAACCCAGGTGTGCTTCTATCCTTCTGATCCACGTTCACCCCAACAGGCAGTCTAGGAAGGGTCCGGGCTGGAGATGGGACCGATGATCTCGTCATTCTGTAAGACACAATGGATCAACACAAGTGTGCTTCTACCCTTCTGGTCCATGTCCAGCACTACAGGCAGTCTAGGAAGGGTCCGGGCTGGAGATGGGACCGATGATCTCGTCATTCTGTAAGGCACAATGGATCAACACAGGTGGCTTCTATCCTTCTGGTCCACGTCCACACCTACAGGCAGTCTAGGAAGGGTCCGGGCTGGAGATGGGACCGATGATCTCGTCATTCTGTAAGGCACAATGTATCAACACAGGTGTGCTTCTACCCTTCTGGTCCATGTCCACCCCTACAGGCAGTCTAGGAATGATCCGGGCTGGAGATGGGACCGATGATCTCGTCATTCTGTAAGGCACAATGGATCAACACAGGTATGCTTCAATCCTTCTGGTCCACGTCCACCCCCAACAGGCAGTCTAGGATGGGTCCGGGCTGGAGATGGACCGATGATCTCGTCATTCTGTAAGGCACAATGGATCAACACAGGTGTGCTTCTACCCTTCTGGTCCATGTCCAGCCCTACAGGCAGTCTAGGAAGGGTCCGGCCTGGAGATGGGACCGATGATCTCGTCATTCTGGAAGGCACAATGGATCAACACAGGTGTGCTTCTATCCGTCTGGTCCATGTCCACCCCTACAGGCAGTCTAGGAAGGGTCCGGGCTGGAGATGGGACCGATTATCTCGTCATTCTGTAAGGCACAATGGATCAACACAGGTGTGCTTCTATCCTTCTGGTCCATGTCCACCCCTACAGGCAGTCTAGGAAGCGTCCGGGCTGGAGATGGGACCGATGATCTCGTCATTCTGTAAGGCACAATGGATCAACACAAGTGTGCTTCTACTCTTCTGGTCCATGTCCACCCCTACGGGCAGTCTAGGAAGGATCCGGGCTGGAGATGGGACCGATGATCTCGTCATTCTGTAAGTCACAATGGATCAACAAAGGTGTGCTTCTATCCTTCTTGTCCACGTCCACCCTTACAGGCAGTCTAGGAAGGGTCTGGGCTGGAGATGGGACCGATGATCACGTCATTCTGTAAGGCACAATGGATCAACACAGGTGTGCTTCTACCCTTCTGCTCCATGTCCAGCCCTACAGGCAGTCTAGGAAGGGTCCGGGCTAGAGATGGGACCGATGATCTCGTCATTCTGTAAGGCACAATGGATCAACCCAGGTGTGCTTCTATCCTTCTGGTCCACGTTCACCCCAACAGGCAGTCTAGGAAGGGTCCGGGCTGGAGATGGGACCGATGATCTCGTCATTCTGTAAGGCACAATGGATCAACACAGGTGTGCTTCTACCCTTCTGCTCCATGTCCAGCACTACAGGCAGTCTAGGAAGGGTCCGGTCTGGAGATGGGACCGATGATCTCGTCATTCTGTAAGGCACAATGGATCAACACAGGTGTGCTTCTATCCTTCAGGTCCACGTCCACACCTACAGGCAGTCTAGGAAGGGTCCGGGCTGGAGATGGGACCGATGATCTCGTCATTCTGTACGGCACAATGGATCAACACAGGTGTGCTTCTACCCTTCTGGTCCATGTCCACCCCTACAGGCAGTCTAGGAAGGGTCCGGGCTGGAGATGGGACTGATGATCTCGTCATTCTGTTAGGCACAATGTATCAACACAGGTGTGCTTCAATCCTTCTGGTCCACATCCACCCCTACAGGCAGTCTAGGAAGGGTCCGGGCTGGAGAAGGGACCGATGATCTCGTCATTCTGTAAGGCACAATGGATCACCACAGGTGTGCTTCTACCCTTCTGGTCCATGTCCAGCCCTACAGGCAGTCTAGGAAAGGTCCGGCCTGGAGATGGGACCGATGATCTTGTCATTCTGTAAGGCACAATGTATCAACACAGGTGTGCTTCTACCCTTCTGGTCCATGTCCACCCCTACAGGCAGTCTAGGAAGGGTCCGGGCTGGAGATGGGACCGATGATCTCGTCATTCTGTAAGGCACAATGGATCAACACAGGTGTGCTTCTACCCTTCTGGTCCATGTCCACCCCTACAGGTAGTCTATGAAGGGTCCGGGCTGGAGATGGGACCGATAATCTCGTCATTCTGTAAGGCACAATGGATCAACACAGGTGTGCTTCTACCCTTCACGTCCATGTCCAGCCCTACAGGCAGTCTAGGAAGGGTCCGGGCTGGAGATGGGACCGATGATCTCGTCATTCTGTAAGGCACAATGGATCAACACAGGTGTGCTTCTATCCTTCTGGTCCATGTCCATCCCTACAGGCAGTCTAGGAAGGGTCCGGGCTGGAGATGGGACCGATGATCTCGTCATTCTGTAAGGCACAATGGATCAACACAGGTGTGCTTCTATCCTTCTGGTCCATGTCCACCCCTACAGGCAGTCTAGGAAGGGTCCGGGCTGGAGATGGGACCGATGATCTCGTCATTCTGTAAGGCACAATGGATCAACACAGGTGTGCTTCTATCCTTCTGGTCCATGTCCAGCCCTACAGGCAGTGTAGGAAGTGTCCGAGCCGGAGATGGGGCCGATGATCTCGTCATTCTGTAAGGCACAATGGATCAACACAGGTGTGCTTCTATCCTTCTGGTCCATGTCCACCCCTACAGGCAGTCTAGGAAGGGTCCGGGCTGGAGATGGGACCGATGATCTCTTCATTCTGTAAGGCACAATGGATCAACACAGGTGTGCTTCTATCCTTCTGGCCCATGTCCACCCCTACAGGCAGTCTAGGAAGGGTCCGGGCTGGAGATGGGACCGATGATCTCGTCATTCTGTAAGGCACAATGGATCAACACAAGTGTGCTTCTATCCTTCTTGTCCATGTCCACCCCTACAGGCAGTCTAGGAAGGGTCCATGCTGGAGATGGGACCGATGATCTCGTCATTCTGTAAGGCACAAGGGATCAACAAAGGTGTGCTTCTATCCTTCTTGTCCACGTCCACCCCTACAGGCAGTCTAGGAAGGGTCTGGGCTGGAAATGGGACCGATGATCACGTCATTCTGTAAGGCACAATGGATCAACACAGGTGTGCTTCTATCCTTCTGGTCCATGTCCAGCCCTACAGGCAGTCTAGGAAGGGTCTGGGCTGCAGATGGGACCGATGATCTCGTCATTCTGTAAGGCACAATGGATCAACACAGGTGTGCTTCTATCCTTCTGGTCCATGTCTAGCCCTACAGGCAGTCTAGGAAGGGTCTGGGCTGGAGATGGGACCGATGATCTCGTCATTCTGTAAGGCACAATGGTTCAACACAGGTGTGCTTCTATCCTTCTGGTCCACGTCCACCCCTACAGGCTGTCTAGGAAGGGTCCGGGCTGGAGATGGGACTGATGATCTCGTCATTCTGTAAGGCACAATGGATCAACACAGGTGTGCTTCTACCCTTCTGGTCCATGTCCAGCCCTACAGGCAGTCTAGGAAGGGTCCGGGCTGGAGATGGGACCGACGATCTCGTCATTCTGTAAGGCACAATGGATCAACCCAGGTGTGCTTCTATCCTTCTGGTCCACGTTCACCCCAACAGGCAGTCTAGGAAGGGTCCGGGCTGGAGATGGGACCGATGATCTCGTCATTCTGTAAGACACAATGGATCAACACAAGTGTGCTTCTACCCTTCTGGTCCATGTCCAGCACTACAGGCAGTCTAGGAAGGGTCCGGGCTGGAGATGGGACCGATGATCTCGTCATTCTGTAAGGCACAATGGATCAACACAGGTGGCTTCTATCCTTCTGGTCCACGTCCACACCTACAGGCAGTCTAGGAAGGGTCCGGGCTGGAGATGGGACCGATGATCTCGTCATTCTGTAAGGCACAATGGATCAACACAGGTATGCTTCAATCCTTCTGGTCCACATCCACCCCCAACAGGCAGTCTAGGATGGGTCCGGGCTGGAGATGGACCGATGATCTCGTCATTCTGTAAGGCACAATGGATCAACACAGGTGTGCTTTTACCCTTCTGGTCCATGTCCAGCCCTACAGGCAGTCTAGAAAGGGTCCGGCCTGGAGATGGGACCGATGATCTCGTCATTCTGTAAGGCACAATGGATCAACACAGGTGTGCTTTTACCCGTCTGGTCCATGTCCAGCCCTACAGGCAGTCTAGGAAGGGTCCGGGCTGGAGATGGGACCGATGATCTCGTCATTCTGTAAGGCACAATGGATCAACACAGGTGTGCTTCTATCATTCTGGTCCACGTCCACCCCTACAGGCAGTCTAGGAAGGGTCCGGGCTGGAGATGGGACCGATGATCTCGTCATTCTGTAAGGCACAATGGATCAACACAGGGGTGCTTCTATCCTTCTGGTCCATGTCCACCCCTACAGGCAGTCTAAGAAGGGTCCGGGCTGGAGATGGGACCGATGATCTCGTCATTCTGTAAGGCACAATGGATCAACACAAGTGTGCTTCTACTCTTCTGGTCCATGTCCACCCCTACAGGCAGTCTAGGAAGGCTCCGGGCTGGAGATGGGACCGATGATCTCGTCATTCTGTAAGGCACAATGGATCAACAAAAGTGTGCTTCTATCCTTCTTGTCCACGTCCACCCCTACAGGCAGTCTAGGAAGGGTCTGGGCTGGAGATGGGACGGATGATCACGTCATTCTGTAAGGCACAATGGATCAACACAGGTGTGCTTCTATCCTTCTGGTCCATGTCCAGCCCTACAGGCAGTCTAGGAAGGGTCTGGGCTGGAGATGGGACCGATGATCTCGTCATTCTGTAAGGCACAATGGATCAACACAGGTGTGCCTCTACCCTTCTGGTCCATGTCCAGCCCTACAGGCAGTCTAGGAAGGGTCTGGGCTGGAGATGGGAACGATGATCTCGTCATTCTGTAAGGCACAATGGATCAACCCAGGTGTGCTTCCATCCTTCTGGTCCACGTTCACCCCAACAGGCAGTCTAGGAATAGTCCGGGCTGGAGATGGGACCGATGATCTCGTCATTCTGTAAGGCACAATGGATCAACACAGGTGTGCTTCTACCCTTCTGGTCCATGTCCAGCACTACAGGCAGTCTAGGAAGGGTCCGGGCTGCAGATGGGACTGATGATCTCGTCATTCTGTAAGGCACAATGGATCAACACAGGTGTGGTTATATCCTTCTGGTCCACGTCCACACCTACAGGCAGTCTAGGAAGGGTCCGGGCTGGAGATGGGACCGATGATCTCGTCATTCTGTAAGGCACAATGGATCAACACAGGTGGCTTCTGCCCTTCTGGTCCATGTCCACCCCTACAGGCAGTCTAGGAAGGGTCCGGGCTGGAGATGGGACCGATGATCTCGTCATTCTGTAAGGCACAATGGATCAACACAGGTGCGCTTCAATCCTTCTGGTCCACGTGCACCCCTACAGGCAGTCTAGGAAGGGTCCGTGCTGGAGATGGGAACGAAGATCTCGTCATTCTGTAAGGCACAATGGATCAACACAGGTGTGCTTCTACCCTTCTGGTCCATGTCCAGCCCTACAGGCAGTCTAGGAAGGGTCCGGCCTGGAGATGGGAGCGATGATCTTGTCATTCTGTAAGGCACAATGTATCAACACAGTTGTGCTTCTACCCTTCTGGTCCATGTCCACCCCTACAGGCAGTCTAGGAAGGGTCCGGGCTGGAGATGGGACCGATGATCTCGTCATTCTGTAAGGCACGATGGATCAACACAGGTGTGCTTCTACCCTTCAGGTCCATGTCCAGCCCTACAGGCAGTCTAGGAAGGGTCCGGGCTGGAGATGGGACCGATGATCTCGTCATTCTGTAAGGCACAATGGATCAACACAGGTGTGCTTCTATCCTTCTGGTCCATGTCCATCCCTACAGGCTGTCTAGGAAGGGTCCGGGCTGGAGATGGGACCGATGATCTCGTCATTCTGTAAGGCACAATGGTTCAACACAGGTGTGCTTATATCCTTCTGGTCCATGTCCACCCCTACAGGCAGTCTAGGAAGGGTCCGGGCTGGAGATGGGACCGATGATCTCGTCATTCTGTAAGGCACAATGGATCAACACAGGTGTGCTTCTATCCTTCTGGTCCATGTCCAGCCCTACAGGCAGTCTAGGAAGTGTCCGAGCTGGAGATGGGGCCGATGATCTCGTCATTCTGTAACGCACAATGGATCAACACAGGTGTGCTTCTATCCTTCTGGTCCATGTCCACCCCTACAGGCAGACTAGGAAGGGTCTGGGCTGGAGAAGGGACCGATGATCTCGTCATTCTGTAAGGCACAATGGATCAACACAGGTGTGCTTCTATCCTTCTTGCCCATGTCCACCCCTACAGGCAGTCTAGGAAGGGTCCGGGCTGGAGATGGGACCGATGATCTCGTCATTCTGTAAGGCACAATGGATCAACACAAGTGCGCTTCTACTCTTCTGGTCCATGTACACCCCTACAGGCAGTCTAGGAAGGGTCCGGGCTGGAGATGGGACCGATGATCTCGTCATTCTGTAAGGCACAATGGATCAACAAAGGTGTGCTTCTATCCTTCTTGTCCACGTCCACCCCTACAGGCAGTCTAGGAAGGGTCCGGGCTGGAGATGGGACCGATGACCTCGTCATTCTGTAAGGCACAATGGATCAACACAGGTGTGCTTCTACCCTTCAGGTCCATGTCCAGCCCTACAGGCAGTCTAGGAAGGGTCCGGGCTGGAGATGGGACCGATGATCTCGTCATTCTGTAAGGCACAATGGATCAACACAGGTGTGCTTCTATCCTTCTGGTCCATGTCCAGCCCTACAGGCAGTCTAGGAAGGGTCCGAGCTGGAGATGGGGCCGATGATCTCGTCATTCTGTAAGGCACAATGGATCAACACAGGTGTGCTTCTATCCTTCTGGTCCATGTCCACCCCTACAGGCAGCCTAGGAAGGGTCCGGGCTGGAGATGGGACCGATGATCTCGTCATTCTGTAAGGCACAATGGATCAACACAGGTGTGCTTCTATCCTTCTGATCCATGTCCACCCCTACAGGCAGTCTAGGAAGGGTCCGGGCTGGAGATGGGACCGATGATCTCGTCATTCTGTAAGGCACAATGGATCAACACAAGTGTGCTTCTACTCTTCTGGTCCATGTCCACCCCTACAGGCAGTCTAGGAAGGGTCCGGGCTGGAGCTGGGACCGATGATCTCGTCATTCTGTAAGGCACAATGGATCAACAAAGGTGTGCTTCTATGCTTCTTCTCCACGTCCACCCCTACAGGCACTCTAGCAAGGGTCCGGGCTGGAGATGGGACCGATGATCACGTCATTCTGTAAGGCACAATGGATCAACACAGGTGTGCTTCTATCCTTCTAGCCCATGTCCAGCCCTACAGGCAGTCTAGGAAGGGTCTGGGCTGGAGATGGGACCGATGATCTCGTTATTCTCTAAGGCACAATGGTTCAACACAGGTGTGCTCCCATCCTTCTGGTCCACGTGAACCCTTACAGGCTGTCTAGGAAGGGTCCGGGCTGGAGATGGTACCGATGATCTCGTCATTCTGTAAGGCGCAATGGAGCAACACAGGTGTGCATCTACCCTTCTGGTCCATGTCCAGCCCTACAGGCAGTCTAGGAAGGGTCTGGGCTGGAGATGGGACAGATGATCTCGTCATTCTGTAAGGCACAATGGATCAACACAGGTGTGCTTCTATCCTTCTGGTCCACGTTCACCCCTACAGGCAGTCTAGGAAGGGTCCGGTCTGGAGATGGGACCGATGATCTCGTCATTCTGTAAGGCACAATGGATCAACACAGGTGTGCTTCTACCCTTCTGGTCCATGTCCAGCACTACAGGCAGACTAGGAAGGGTCCGTGCTAGAGATGGGACCGATGATCTCGTCATTCTGTAAGGCACAATGGATCAACACAGGTGTGCTCCTACCCTTCTGGTCCATGTCCACCCCTACAGGCAGTCTAGGAAGGGTCCGGGCTGGAGATGGGACCGATGATCTCGTCATTCTGTAAGGCACAATGGATCAACAGAGGTGTGCTTCTATCCTTCTGGTCCACGTCCACCCCTAGAGGCAGTCTAGGAAGGGTCCGAGCTGGAGATGGGGCCGATGATCTCGTCATTCTGTAAGGCACAATGGATCAACACAGGTGTGCTTCTATCCTTCGGGTCCATGTCCACCCCTACAGGCAGTCTAGGAAGGGTCCGGGCTGGAGATGGGACCGATGATCTCGTCATTCTGTAAGGCAAAATGGATCAACACAGGTGTGCTTCTATCCTTCTGGTCCATGTCCACCCCTACAGGCAGTCTAGGAAGGGTCCGGGCTGGAGATGGGACCGATGATCTCGTCATTCTGTAAGGCACAATGGATCAACACAGGTGTGCTTCTACCCTTCTGGTCCATGTCCAGCCATACAGGCAGTCTAGGAAGGGTCCGGCCTGGAGATGGGACCGATGATCTTGTCATTCTGTAAGGCACAATGTATCAACACAGGTGTGCTTCTACCCTTCTGGTCCATGTCCACCCCTACAGGCAAACTAGGAAGGGTCCGGGCTGGAGATGGGACCGATGATCTCGTCATTCTGTAAGGCACGATGGATCAACACAGGTGTGCTTCTACCCTTCTGGTCCATGTCCACCCCTACAGGCAGTCTAGGAAGGGTCCGGGCTGGAGATGGGACCGATGATCTCGTCATTCTGTAAGGCACAATGGATCAACACAGGTGTGCTTCTACCCTTCAGGTCCATGTCCAGCCCTACAGGCAGTCTAGGAAGGGTCCGGGCTGGAGATGGGACCGATGATCTCGTCATTCTGTAAGGCACAATGGATCAACACAGGTGTGCTTCTATCTTTCTGGGCCATGTCCATCCCTACAGGCAGTCTAGGAAGGGTCCGGGCTGGAGATGGGACCGATGATCTCGTCATTCTGTAAGGCACAATGGATCAACACAGGTGTGCTTGTATCCTTCTGGTCCATGTCCACCACTACAGGCAGTCTAGGAAGGGTCCGGGCTGGAGATTGGACCGATGATCTTGTCATTCTGTAAGGCACAATGGATCAACACAGGTGTGCTTCTATCCTTCTGGTCCATGTCCACCCTACAGAGAGTCTACGAAGGGTCCGGGCTTGTGATGGGACCGATGATCGCGTCATTCTGTAAGGCACAATGGATCAACACAGGTGTGCTTCTATCCTTCTGGTCCATGTCCACCCCTACAGGCAGTCTAGGAAGGGTCCGGGCTGGAGATGGGACCGATGATCTCGTCATTCTGTAAGGCACAATGGATCAACACAGGTGTGCTTCTATCCTTCTGGTCCATGTCCAGCACTACAGGTAGTCTAGGAAGGGTCCGGGCTGGCGATGGGACCGATGATCTCGTCATTCTGTAAGGCACAATGGATCAACACAGGTGTGCTTCTATCCTTCTGGTCCATGTTCAGCCCTACAGGGAGTCTAGGAAGGGTGCTGTCTGGGGTGGGACCGATGATCTCGTCATTCTGTAAGGCACAATGGATCAACACAGGTGTGCTTCTATCCTTCTTGTCCATGTCCACCCCTACAGGCAGTCTAGGAAGGGTCCGGGCTTGAGATGGGACCGATGATCTCGTCATTCCGTAAGGCACAATGGATCAACACAGGTGTGCTTCTATCCTCCTGGTCCATGTCCAGCCCTACAGGCAGTCTAGGAAGGGTCCGAGCTGGAGATGGGGCCGATGATCTCGTCATTCTGTAAGGCAAAATGGATCAACACAGGTGTGCTTCTATCCTTCTGGTCCATGTCCACCCCTACAGGCAGTCTAGGAAGGGTCCGGGCTGGAGATGGGACCGATGATCTCGTCATTCTGTAAGGCACAATGGATCAACACAGGTGTGCTTCTAACCTTCTGGTCCATGTCCACCCCTACAGGCAGTCTAGGAAGGGTCCGGGCTGGAGATGGGACCGATGATCTCGTCATTCTGTAAGGCACAATGGATCAACACAGGTGTGCTTCTATCCTTCTGGTCCATGTCCAGCCCTACAGGCAGTCTAGGAAGGGTCCGGGCTGGAGATGGGACGGATGATCTCGTCATTCTGTAAGGCACAATGGATCAACACAGGTGTGCTTCTATCCTTCTGGTCCATGTCCAGCCCTATGGGCAGTCTAGGAAGGGTCCGGGCTGGACATGGGGCCGATGATCTCGTCATTCTGTAAGGCACAATGGATCAACACAGGTGTGCTTCTATCCTTCTGGTCCATGTCCACCCCTACAGGCAGTCTAGCAAGGGTCCGGGCTGGAGGTCGGACCGATGATCTCGTCATTCTGTAAGGCACAATGGATCAACACAGGTGTGCCTCTATCCTTCTGGTCCATGTCCAGCCCTACAGGCAGTCTAGGAATGGTTTGGGCTGGAGATGGGACCAATGATCTCGTCATTCTGTAAGGCACAATGGATCAACACAGGTGTGCCTCTATCCTTCTGGTCCATGTCCAGCCCTACAGGCAGTCTAGGAAGGGTTTGGGCTGGAGATGGGACCGATGATCTCGTCATTCTGTAAGGCACAATGGATCAACACAGGTGTGCTTCTATCCTTCTGGTCCATGTCCAGCCCTACAGGCAGTCTAGGAAGGGTCCGGGCTGGGGATGGGACCGATGATCTCGTCATTCTGCAAGGCACAATGGATCAACACAGGTGTGCTTCTATCCTTCTGGTCCATGTCCACCCCTGCAGGCAGTCTAGGAAGGGTCCGGGCTGGAGATGGGACCGATGATCTCGTCATTCTGTAAGGCACAATGGATCAACACAGGTGTGCTTCTATCCTTCTGGTCCATGTCCACTCCTACAGGCAGTCTGGGAAGGGTCCGGGCTGGAGATGGGACCGATGATCTCGTCATTCTGTAAGGCACAATGGATCAACACAGGTGTGCTTCTATCCTTCTGGTCCATGTCCACCCCTACAGGCAGTCTAGGAAGGGTCCGGGCTGGAGATGGGACTGATGATCTCGTCATTCTGTAAGGCACAATGGATCAACACAGGTGTGCTTCTATCCTTCTGGTCCATGTCCACCCCTACAGGCAGTCTAGGAAGGGTCCGGGCTGGAGATGGGACCGATGATCTCGTCATTCTGTAAGGCACAATGGATCAACACAGGTGTGCTTCTATCCTTCTGGTCCATGTCCAGCCCTACAGGCAGTCTAGGAAGGGTCCGGGCTGGAGATGGGACCGATGATCTCGTCATTCTGTATGGCACAATGGATCAAACAGGTGTGCTTTTATCCTTCTGGTCCATGTCCACCCCTACAGGCAGTCTAGGAAGGGTTTGGGCTGGAGATGGGACCGATGATCTCGTCATTCTGTAAGGCACAATGGATCAACACAGGTGTGCTTCTATCCTTCTGGTCCATGTCCAGCCCTACAGGCAGTCTAGGAAGGGTCCGGGCTGGAGATGGGACCGATGATCTCGTCATTCTGTAAGGCACAATGGATCAACACAGGTGTGCTTCTATCCTTCTGGTCCATGTCAACCCCTACAGGCAGTCTAGGAAGGGTCCGGGCTGGAGATGGGACCGATGATCTCATCATTCTGTAAGGCACAATGGATCAACACAGGTGTGCTTCTATCCTTCTGGTCCACGTCCACCCCTACAGGCAGTCTAGGAAGGGTCCGGGCTGGAGATGGGAACGATGATCTCGTCATTCTGTAAGGCACAATGGATCAACACAGGTGTGCTTCTATCCTTCTGGTCCATGTCCACCCCTACAGGCAGTCTAGGAAGGGTCCGGGCTGGAGATGGGACCGATGATCTCGTCATTCTGTAAGGCACAATGAGTCAACACAGGTGTGCTTCTATCCTTCTGGTCCATGTCCACCCCTACAGGCAGTCTAGGAAGGGTCCGGGCTGGAGATGGGACCGATGATCTCGTCATTCTGTAAGGCACAATGGTTCAACACAGGTGTGCTTCTATCCTTGTGGTCCATGTCCACCCCTACAGGCAGTCTAGGAAGGGTCCGGGCTGGAGATGGGACCGATGATCTCGTCATTCTGTAAGGCACAATGGAACAACACAGGTGTCCTTCTATCCTTCTGGTCCATGTCCAGCCCTACAGGCAGTCTAGGAAGGGTCCGGGCTGGAGATGGGACCGATGATCTCGTCATTCTGTATGGCACAATGGATCAACACAGGTGTGCTTTTATCCTTCTGGTCCATGTCCACCCCTACAGGCAGTCTAGGAAGGGTCCGGGCTGGAGATGGGACCGATGATCTCGTCATTCTGTAAGGCACAATGGATCAACACAAGTGTGCTTCTATCCATCTGGTCCATTTCCAGCCCTACAGGCAGTCTAGGAAAGGTCCGGGCTGGAGATGGGACCGATGATCTCGTCATTCTGTAAGGCACAATGGATCAACACAGGTGTGCTTCTATCCTTCTGGTCCATGTCCACCCCTACAGGCAGTCTAGGAAGGGTCCGGGCTGGAGATGGGACCGATGATCTCGTCATTCTGTAAGGCACAATGGATCAACACAGGTGTGCTTCTATCGTTCTGGTCCACGTCCACCCCTACAGGCAGGCTAGGAAGGGTCCGGGCTGGAGATGGGACCGATGATCTCGTCATTCTGTAAGGCACAATGGATCAACACAGGTGTGCTTCTATCCTTCTGGTCCATGTCCACCCCTACAGGCAGTCTAGGAAGGGTCCGGGCTGGAGATGGGACCGATGATCTCGTCATTCTGTAAGGCACAATGGTTCAACACAGGTGTGCTTCTATCCTTCTGGTCCATGTCCACCCCTACAGGCAGTCTAGGAAGGGTCCGGGCTGGAGATGGGACCGATGATCTCGTCATTCTGTAAGGCACAATTGATCAACACAGGTGTGCTTCTATCCTTCTGGTCCATGTCCACCCCTACAGGCAGTCTAGGAAGGGTCCAGGCTGGAGATGGGACCGATGATCTCGTCATTCTGTAAGGCACAATGGATCAACACAGGTGTGCTTCTATCCTTCTGGTCCACGTCCACCCCTACAGGCAGTCTAGGAAGGGTCCGGGCTGGAGATGGGACCGATGATCTCGTCATTCTGTAAGGCACAATGGATCAACACAGGTGTACTTCTATCCTTCTGGTCCATGTCCACCCCTACAGGCAGTCTAGGAAGGGTCCGGGCTGGAGATGGGACCGATGATCTCGTTATTCTGTAAGGCACAATGGATCAACACAGGTGTGCTTCTATCCTTCTGGTCCACGTCCACCCCTACAGGCAGTCTAGGAAGGGTCCGGGCTGGAGATGGGACCGATGATCTCGTCATTCTGTAAGGCACAATGGATCAACACAGGTGTGCTTCTATCCTTCTGGTCCACGTCCACCCCTACAGGCAGTCTAGGAAGTGTCCGGGCTGGAAATGGGACCGATGATCTCGTCATTCTGTAAGGCACAATGGATCAACACAGGTGTGCTTCTGTCCTTCTGGTCCATGTCCACCCCTGCAGGCAGTCTGCATTCAGTCGGCAGGGTGACATCTACCAGCAGCTCAATTCAACGTGTCACACATCTCGCAACGATTTGTCGTTCGAAGAGCATCAGGATGGATTTACAGTAGTCTCCTGCTCACCAAAGTCCCCTGATTTAAACTAGTAACACCAGTACACATTCAACCAGAATGATATTTCCTATTCGTTTACGCAATTTTACTATCAATTCCTAATAAATTTCCAGTCGAGAAACTGTGGGACAGCTCGATCGGGCTGTTCGAGCATGGATCCACAACCTTGCGCAGCTGGTGACGGCAGTGCAGTCGGCACGGTTCCACTTCCCTCTCGGTACCTTCTAGAACCCCACTCAGTCTCGGTATGATATTGCAGTGCCTGTGTTGTTCAGAATTACAATGGAATGTTCCTTCGCACATACATGCAATGCGGAACAGGCAGTGCGGCTACTACAGCTGTTATAAAGCATATTAAAATTTATTCCGCAGTTGCGGAAACGAACAACCATCAGGTGTATAGTAGAACGACGGCAATGAAAACTAGCATCGGACAGTGACTCGCACCCAGATTTTCCGTTTTACGCGAGCGGTCGCCTTAAGGGGCTCCGGAACGCCCTATACTTGCAATGTTAAAAAACGCTTATAAATTACATCTTTCCTCACAAAGTATTTGAGGTAGGAAGTTGAACTTTTTACAGATTATTTATTGGAATATGGGCTACAACTTAACACAGGGATTTTACAAAATTTTAGTTCAGTTATTAAAGATGATTTTTTTTTCAATTGTAATGAAAATTCACAACATTTTTTTTGCAATTTTTTATTTATATATTCAAAAATATACAGTTTTTTGGAAAAAGGCTGTGTTAAGTTATGCAGAAGGTACTGTGTAACATTTACTGAAAGTTTGAAACAAATATGTTTGGAAGATCCTTAGAAAACATGTAATTAGTATGAGAAAATGAAAGTTTTGGGAATCGAGCGACAAAGATTGGATTAACTTTTTAGTGCATTCCAGGTCCATAGGATGGATTATCTTCATCCTCTGCAAACTCCTCCTCCAGCTTCCTCTTGTTCCTCCTCCTGTTTACTCTTGCTTGTATTTCTAGACTCTTTACAGCCCTGTCTGCAGCCCGAAGGCGTTCCTTGTCTAAAGCAAGCATCGCTCGTTGTTGTGTTCGTAGAGTTTGCTACCATTTTCTTCAGTTGCAGTTACTGCAACACTGTTCCAAAAGGTGGTCATGTATGAACACTTATCACATTTCAGTTGTATTTCACTAGCAAGTCCTACGTGCTTTATTATGGAGAGTTCCAGACCAACTTCACTACAATGAATACATCTTACACAGTTTGAAAAAATTCCTTTGAGAACCGACATATCAAATATTTCATTCACATCCGATTCGCCCATAAAACATTCATAGTTTTCACTCATTGAACCAAGCTTTTTCTGTGAAGTATTTTCTTTCCCACTTTGACTGCTATGGGCAGGTGTACTTGAGAGGTTAGGTTCACTCACTTGGTTATCGTCTTTATTGTTTACAGTAATAACACATACCTTTGGCTTTCCAACATTTCTCCTTTTCTTAAAAGCCTTCAGAGGATTTCTAATAACTTTACTTTTACTCATTATTATACTTCAACAAAACAGAGACTCAAGAAACAGAATTAATTACGAATATTTTCGAGATAACGACAGAGTAAATAAACATGAAACAATCGACAATCACACCAGCGATATATATTGAACCATCACAGGTTAGCCACAACACATACTTTATTTCACATCACTAAAATGTACCTGATGAACATGGACGTTCATAATAACACCATTTGACAGCAGTTTAACAGCGCCACAGTGAGTCACGCCCATGTAGAACACATTTCAAAAAAAATTTAAAAATAGTTGTAGTCTTCGGAATTGAATAAATTGTATATCTATTAAAAGGTAATAGTCTGAAGATTCAGAAAACGCAAAAAAGTAAAAATTGGACTTTTCATGATTTTGAGCCTTTCCGGAGCCCCTTAAGAACGACTCACGGCCACACCCATAATTCCATATGTCGTCAACCATGCGTCTACAAACTGCACTCGTACAACCATTATGTACATTCCCGAACAAGAGAAACATTTTTAATTGAAAATCGCTTGCCCGGCGTTGGCAGGCAAATTCGGTATTCCATTGCCAGTGCTGTTTAGAAGTCCGGTATTTCGCTCCTTCCAAAATGCATGGTGAACAACACGCGCACAGCAAAATCGTATTTGTCCGCCATCACTGTGCAAGCGACTTTCAATTAAAGGTATCTACCCCGTACGGGAAAATAAGCAATGGATGTACGTGTGCAGTTGATGTCATGTGGAAGTTTGGATCTGGCCGTGAACTGTGTTTGGATATCGTAATGGTAAGGCAACCGACGAGAAAAGAGGAAAATCTTGGCCCGGCACAAATTTTATTTGTCGTCATTGCATTATACAGCCGATGGTTGCTGTGCATATACGCAAGCAGTGGTCTGCGCAGCAAAAGTTGACTTTTCACCCTTTTGACAGGTTGTCGCATTACAGCAAAGCCTAAAGGTAGCGCTGATGTTTTGGACTATGAACGGATCCTTTTCACTGCCCTCAATACGTTGTAAGTGTCAGTAGTGTTAAGAGCAATGTTCAAATGTGTGTGAAATCCTATGGGACTTAACTGCTATGGTCACCAGTCCCTAAGCTTACACACTACTTAACCTAAATTATCCTAAGGACGAACACACACACCCATGCCCGAGGGAGGACTCGAACCTTCGCCGGAATCAGCCGCACAGTCCATGACTGCAGCGCCTAGACCGCTCGGCTAATCCCGCGCGGCGGTAAGAGCAGTGTTCTGTGTAGTTGCAAGTGCAGTGTGTTGGAGCGAAGTGAATTCTGATGTGTGAAAATTGTCCGTGCTCCCATGGTGTGGGTGCTTCCGCAACCAAGGTAGCCGAAGTGCTTTGTGTTTCAAGATGCACCGTATGGGAGGCTTGTACCGCGTACAGGAAGTCACAATGCGGGCGAAAGCGTGTGTTGAGTGATCATAACGGACGGTCATTGAAGAGGTTCAAATGGCTCTAGGCACTATGCGACTTAACATCTGAGGTCATCAGTCCCCTAGACTTAGAACTCCTTAAACCTAACATAACCTAAGGACATCACACACACATCCATGCCAGAGGCAGGATTCGAACCTGCGACCGTAGCAGCAGCACGGTTCCGGACTGAGCCGGCGCCATTGAAGAGGATTGTGTCGAAAAATAAGAGGACGACAGCTGCAAAGGTGACTGCAGAACTGAGTGAACCACTCGCGAACCCTATCAGGACCAAAACTTCACGAAGGAAGGACGGTAAGCAGAGAGCTGGAATTCCAAAACTACTCGTCAATAATTCAAATGCCCGTAGTTGGAAAACGTTGTGCCGAAGCCATAAAACCTATACCATGGAGCAGTGGAAGAGAGTCAATTGATCGTTAGTGTCTCGTGTCACACTGTTCCCGACAGAGCCGTGTGCGGCTCGTGTTCATGCCGTTTATTGCTTGTCACCTACTCCTTACGGTACTGTCGCCTCGTTTCTTATTCCATTTACTGGCGTCACTAAGTTGCTGGCTTGCCTGCCCGTGTGTGGCAGCACCAGCGCGTATCGATAAGAGCACTGTCGTATTATCTTTAAAGCGCCCGCCAGTATTTCCGGCTCGTCGTGTGTCGGGAGTTCAGTGGGGATGGAGCCCCAGTGAGGTCTGCACAGCCAGTACTCGTCGACCGCTGGCGACACACATGCACTGTCCGGCGGAAGGAGACTTGAGCAGGGACGACCGTTGGTTGGTTGTTTGGTCGGTAGTCCCAACGGGCGACGTGTATTTGGTCTTCCGATCGCTTCTGGGCCCCTTCAATTGGTCATATTGCGGGACGTGGGTCGATTCCTTCCTTGTGCAGAGATGTTGGGTGGCCAATGGGCAAGTGTTTCCTCTGCATGGTTGGGTCCGAACCAGTGTCTCCTGGTCGTCGTGTGTTCGAGTTGCGAACGGACATCAAGGGAGTTGGGACGGAGCAGCAGTGAAGTCCGGACAGCCATGACTCGCCCGACCGATCGTTGCCGACACACATGACTTGAATGTGAACGACCTTAGTTGGTCGTTCGGTCGGTCATTCGTCTCATCGGACGACGTGTATTCAGTCGCCGACCGCTTCTGGGTTCTCTGTGTGTGTCGACTTCTGATTCATTCTTGTTATTCCACAGTGACTGGTTTTAGGATTGTTCGAGTTCTTGTGGAAGTATTTTCGTGCAACTGTGTCTAGCTTGTGCGATTTCGTCTTAGCAGTTATACTAATGCTGCCTGCGCACTGTTTTTGTCAGTCTGTCGGTTGGGACAGAGTCCGGACCGGCGTGTAATTCACAGCCTTTGGTGTTGTTCATATTTTTTCAGTGGTTAATGTTCCTTGACGGTATTTAGACGCCAATATTTGAAGACGTAGTGCTGCTGGTATCTTCGTCCTCGCTGACATTTTCCGTTGACGTGCCGTTGGTCCGGCGGAAGCGAAGTGATTAGGTGGTTTATCGGTCCTTCAGCCGTCCCTGGGTCGAGTTGCCATCCGATTATTTAATCTTTACTTTTGGTTGCCTGTCTCCCCTAACTTTACGTTAGAGCTACCTCCTCAGGCCGACCCTTGGAACACTTCTGAGCGTCACTGTTATGTTGGTTTTAGATTGTGATTTTCTTATAGTCTGCAGTATTGTGCGAGGCCTTCAGCCGTCTATTAGTTTGTTTTAATCTTAAAATAAGGCCTTCAGTCGACTTAAACTATGGTTTCAAGATTGATTTGTTTAAAACTATTTTAAAAACAGGTTTGGCTCCATTTGAAATCTTTGTTATCCAGGCTTGAGTTGTTCAATGTTCAGTATGTGGCCTTCAGCCGAGCTTTTACGTGAAATACTTTTAAAATAAGGTCTTCAGCCATCTTAAATTAAAACTTTGAAAATTCTCTTTCAAACTAATTTTGTTTTAAAAAAAAGAAAGAGGAATTTTGCTCTATTGGAAAGGCCTTAAATCTTGATTTGTTCTATGTTCGCCGGCCGTTGTGGCCGATCGGTTCTAGGCGTTTCAGCCTGGAACCGCGAGACCGCTACGGTCGCAGGTTCGAATCCTTCCTCGGGCATGGATGTGTGTGATGTCCTTAGGTTAGTTAGGTTTAAGTAGTTCTAAGTTATAGGGGACTGATGACCTCAGATGTTAAGTCCCATAGTACTCAGAGCCATTTGAACCGTTTTTTTGTTCTATGTTCAGTATGTGGTCTTAAGCCGAGCTTTTACTTGAAATAAAGTAAGGCCTTCAGCCGCGTGTATTCCTTAAAGCAATTTTAATAACTTGTGTTGGGCTTTCAGTCGTATTCTTTTGAGTCCTTTTAAGGGCATGTGTGATTAAGTGTTTTTAGGAAAATAAAGTTTGTGTGTCTTGTGCAACTGACACTAACTGATTTTGGCCGCTTTCCACAACCATAACCTGATTCTCTCTGTCCTACCAAACCAGATTTCACCGTCCTCTGACCGGTGATGATTTGGGAAGCCGTATCGTGGTATTCCGTGGGTCCCGTGGTCACTCTGCAATGTCAAATTAATGCCAAGGATTATGAGAGCCTTTTGGCCGATGTGGATCACACCCTTGTACAATGTTTGTTCCTCAATGATGATGCTGAGTTCCGAGACGACAGGGCCTTCTTCATACAGCTTGCATCGTCCAGAAGTGATTCTGTGAGCTCGAGGATAGATTGTCGCAACTCTTCTGGGCGCGATACTCACGGAATCTAAATATTATTGAGCCTTTTTGGTCTAGTTTGAAAAGAAGCTTGCGTGATCGCTATCCACCTCCATCATCCTTACTTGAAATTGCCACTGTTTTTCAGTAATAATGACATTAGGCTCCCTTGATAACCGCAAAAGACCTGTATTTATCCATTCCGAGACGACTGAAAGCTGCTCTGAATGACAGAAGTTTTTAGCACACGATATTAGGCACGGTAATGTGTTGAGTTCCACATCTACGTCTACATCCATACTCAGCAAGCCACCTGACGGTGTGTGGCGGAGAGTACCTTGAGTACCTGTATCGGTTCTCCCATCTATTCCAGTCTCGTATTGTTCGTGGAAAGAAAGATTGTCGGTATGCCTCTGTGTGGGCTATAATCTATCTGATTTTATCCTCGTGGTCTCTTCGCGAGATATACGTAGGAGGGAGCAATATACTGCTTGACTTCTCGGTGAAGGTATGTTCTCGAAACTGCAACAAAAGCCCATACCGAACTACTGAGCGTCTCTCTTGCAGAGTCTTCCTCTGGAGTTTACCTATCTTTGTAACGCTTTCGCTATTACTAAATGATCGTGTTAAGAAGCGCGCGCTGCTCTCCGTTGGATCTTCTATATGTCTTTTGTCAACCCTATCTGGTACGAATCTCACACCGGTGAGGAGTATTCAAGCAGTGGACGAACAAGAGCACTACAACCTACTTCCTTTGTTTTCGGACTCCATTTCCTTAGGATTCTTCCAATGAATCTCAGTCTGGCATCTGCTTCACCGACGATTAATTTTTCTGGTCATTGCATTTTAAATCACTCCTAATGCCTACTCGCAGAAAATTTGTAGAATTAAATGCTTCCAGTTGCTGACCTGCTATATTGTAGCTAAACGATAAAGGATCTTCCTTTCTATGTATTCGCGGCACATTACACTTGTCTACACTGAGATCCAATTGCCATTCTCTGCGCCATGCGTCAATTCGTTGCAGATCCTCCTGCATTTCAGTACAATTTTCCATTGTTACAACCTCTCGATGTACTACAGCATCATCCGCAAAAAGCCTCAGTGAACTTCCGATGTTATCCACAAGGTCATTTATATATATTGTGAATAGCAACAGTCCTACGACACTCCCCTGCGGCACACCTGAAATCACTCTTACTTCGGAAGACTTCTCTCCATTGAGAATGACATGCTGCGTTCTGTTATCTAGGAACTCTTCAATCCAATCACACAATTTGTCTGATAGTCCATATGCTCTTACTTTGTTCATTAAACGACTGTGGGAAACTGTATCAAACGCCTTGCGGAAGTCAAGAAACACGGCATCTACCTAGGAACCCGTGTCTATGGTCCAGTCACTGCTTTGTTCCCGAACTGGACAGACCAATTTCCGTTACACTAGGTTAGGACTATTTGATTTTACTGTTTTCTATTCTGAATACTAGTGCAAGCAAGGTGCAGTATCCGTACAAACAACGGAAAACATAGGAACCGTTTATTTGCATACCGCCCTTGAAATTTGAGAAGTGTGGATAAACTGATGAGAAATGTGTTTTTTTGTTGTTTGCAACTGCTTTTACGCGATGTAAGTACCAAAACGAAAGTTAAAGTTGACTCTTGCATGCTAAGGTAGCCTTTTATTCTTCGGAATTTGAAGTTTTATTTCCGTTGTTTGGTGAGAGACTCGGAACAGCGGCGAGATCTGCAGCGTAGCTACGGTCCCAGGTACGATTCAAATGGTTCAAATGGCTCTGAGTACTATGGGACTTGACATCTTAGGTCATCAGTCCCCTAGAACTTAGAACTACTTAAACCTAACTAACCTAAGGACATCACACACGTCCATGCCCGAGGCAGGATTCGAACCTGCGACCGTAGCGGTCCCGCGGTTCCGGACTGCAGCGCCTAGAACCGCACGGCCACCACGGCCGGCGGTCCCAGGTACGGATTTTGTTCTGGAAAAAATAGTTTTTCCGTGAGTGTCAGGCCCGATGACTGCGTGGGTTCACCCAAGTTCAATTGTGCATGTTAATTTTGCTAAATGGGGACAAAATGCAGGAAACGACCCTGAGAGGATAAGGGGCAAAAAAGATCATTTGGATATATGGCCGGTAAAGTGTTCCAAGAGAGATATGCTTAGTTGGACATGAAAGATTGTAAGGTGGGCATCTCATTTTGATGTTTGGAAGTTATCGATGTCCACGTCAGAGAGAAAGCAAGTTTTGTTACTGTTACTTTGGTCTTGTTGTGTCGCAGTCCTTGCCTCTGCGCGGTCTGTCACATTCTTAGTTGAAATGTGGTAGGTGATGGACATATTCAGTAGTGCTGCGTTGACTTGTGACGGTATATGTTAGCTGAAGAAAGATTTGTTGTAAAGGTCAGCAAAGATGAATGTGATGTCTATTTAGAAAGGAGACAAGGATAAAAATTCTGATTTCTTTTTTTAAGAGACGAAGTTTGTGGTAAGACTGCAGCACTGCGCAGCTAGTTTGTCTGAATTATTAATGTCAACTAGTTAGCTTTGTTCGTTTGCTCAGAGCTGCAAGAAATACCGCCCCACTTCACCGAGTCTTGCATTAACGTATCAGCTGATTAAGCTGTTTGGTTTTATAGAAATTCTCAATTAACACTATACCCTCGTTAAATCATCGTTCACTTTGTAACCGTAGTATTGTTGAAACCGGTGTTATGTGTGAAGATCACCGGAAACTTTAATCTGTGTTTTTGAATACATACCTCATCCTAAAATAGTTATCTTGGAATAGTTACTCTCCCCACTCCACTATTTAAAATTGCAGTATGTTATATGCAACACTTTGGATGTTGTTTGGAATTTAAAAAAAAAAGAAGTCAGCCGCTGCCTGCTGGCTGTTTGCTGTACTGCTTTCAAGAAATCTGCAAAAATGTTGTTAAGACACAAGACAAGAGGAAATTTTGATTCTGGCCAGGTAATTGTTTTACATCAGTTGCGCATTTAATATAAAGACGAGTTGTGTTCCGACCAGTTACAGTTCAATTAAAGTTAGGTTTTGTTTAGTTGAAGGTCAGCGTACGACTTTAAGTTGGACAACAGTTTGTGGGTACGTAGTTTTCGTAATACATGGACTACTTATAGAGTTGCGGGGGGGGGGGGGGGCCGTAAATTTGGGATAAATGTCATACAGAAACACATAGTGGGGATGTTAGGTCTTTGACAGTGTAGTTCTCAGTGAGTGGCAAGCACGTGAGAATACACCAGGATTGGGAATGTTCTGTCTGTACTAATGTTTTAGCTGCGCGGAGTGGCCGCGCGGTTTGAGGCGTCCTGTCACGGACTGCGCGGCCCCTCCCACCGGACGTTCGAGTCCTCCCTCGGGCATGCGTGTGTGTGTTGTTCTTAGCATAAGTTAGTTTAAGTCAGTTTAAATAGTGTGTAGGTCTAGGGACCGATGACCTATGCACTTTGGTCCCTTACGAACTGACACACAATTGAAAATTTATTGAACTGATGTTTTAGCTCACACTCAAGGGGGCAGTTGAGCTGGAGAATTATCCTTCGTCTTTCAGCAGAGGAGGCAGCGTCATCCTCAAGAAGTGCTGATACACCTCCCCTAGAAGGGTTGCGCAAGAACGATTAGTCCCATAAGGGGGTCGCCAATAATCACCGCCCGCTTCAGAATACCATGTGAAGGTTGACTGAAACCTGGTGGTGGTGAAGGGAAGGCAGGATTCGGTTACGATTGTGGACAGGGTCGTAATCAGTTACTATTGGTTGCCTTTTACAATTACACACAATTTATTTTAAACCAGTAATTCCAGACTCCACAATAAATAAAAAATACCACACGTTATTAAGAAGGAATAAACAACAATGTAAATAAGAGTGTTTTCAGTGAGTTACAAATTAGAAAATCACCCTTAAATACACATACAACAGATAATGTTTTAAAAGCAAGCCACTGTGATCTGGGAAGAAGGCCTTTACACGGCGGGAATGGCAATAAATTAAGAATTGTTTAAAACTCGTGCAACTTACAAATTACTAATATTGAAATATTAAAGGCAAGTCACTACAAACATAGCAAGCGGCATCAGACCTCAGGAATGGCAGTAAATAAGGTTTTAAAAGCTTACTGCGTAAATACAAATACCAAATGAATTTTAAGACAAATGACCACAATCACGGCTGAAGGCCTTACACGCCAGGAATGACAATAATAGTATACAAATTTTTGAAACCTGCTGTAAAACAGCAAATACAATAGCAACAGTTAATAAGAAAACAAGCGACTGATCCAGACGGTGCTCTAGGAATCGACCTCTGAGAAGGTACGGTAAGAAACACTTTCGCGAGCGATGAGATAGGCAGTCAAGAGTTGCATTCACTTCACAAGGTGGTAACTCAGACTAGTGGCGGTCTAACGAATGACTAATGGTAATCTTCTTGAAGCTACGTGACGTCCGATAAACCAAATGCAACGATGGAACAATACGCCAAAGCCGGAGCTGGCGGTCTGCACTACGTCCAGAGTACTGTGCTTAGAGCCCCCGGAACGAGAAAGGAATCACTACCACCAGAGTAGAGGAATCACCAACCGACCTATAATCAAGAAATCTGTCAAAACTACACGCCTTATCAGACAGCAGATGCAAGACGAGGAAATGTACAGTGCCGTTACGTACACTAACCCCCAGGGCAGGTAACTGGGGCGTTAGCGGCCACCAGGTAAGAAAAATTACCACTGGTTGAACTTAACAAATCGTAACAAGTTGAACGCAGTAAATAGTAGTAAGAAGTCGAGGAAAGCTAATCAGATCTGCCTTCCCCAAGCACTCCACTCGCTGTTCTTTGCCTTGGTGACACTACGAGCAGCAACACGAACCCAAGTCACTGGGGAATCGCGGGATATCACAATGGTGGAGGTTTCTCTACTTGCACTGAAATGTACTCATCTTAAAGCTTGTTGGATCCGGTTTACGACGAAGTCGTGCAACCTCGTGACCACGGCTCTTCCATCCGGCAGTCGCACTGCGCGGACCTGGCTTCTCGTGAGCCCCCAACCGAAGTGGCACACTCACACGACCCGGAAAAACAACGACGTCGCCCCAACGATAGGGCATCAGTTACTACATATCGATAACCACCGGAGCTGCCACTAGGGGACAGGCAACGCTCACGAAACTGAGTGACGCCAGTCAACACGAGAAGAAGACAAACAACCGCAACCATGCCAACCAAACGATACATCTGGCCTGCAACAGAGGGTGTAAACCTACAAACAGCACCAACGCGATCCGCAGAACGGCTTAACCTCCCCCTCTCAAGGACAAACCCAGGGGTGTGTTAGGAGACCCAACTAACGTCTAACCAAACTTAGTTTGACTAAGGTGGACCCGGTATTGCTTACTGGTAGGGTTGTCCTTAACCAGAATATTAATTGGGCCTAAAATCCGCATAATCATACACGGACCCAGAAAACGATGAGGAAATTTACCAAGGTTGCGAACAAGCACCTCCTTCCGGGGGAAATTACGGACATACACCAAATCTCCCGGCTTCCCCCTGAAGTCTCGTTGACTACGGTTATAATGATCAGCTTGTCTGTTGTGGGCCCTGAGAATGTTGCGTCTCGCACGATTCCAGTTTTCTTTGACGGCCTGAGGGGTGATCTCCGCAGGAATTAGATCTTGAATCTCCCATAAGTTCGAAAGGGGGGAATTAACCAGCTAAACAAACACCAAGGAAACCGGAGTAGCCTTCAAAGCCTCATGGTTGGTAGTATTGAAGGCAAAGCTAAGCCAAGGCAGACTAGAATCCCATTTACTGGGAGACTTCTGATGCAAGATAATCAGTGCGGATTTAAGGTTACGATTGACCCTTCCCGCAAAGGACTCATGCGGATAATTCAGAGTGGTAGTTACATGCCTAACACCGCTTTGAAAACAGAACGCCTTGAAGGGAACCGAAAGAAAGGCCGGCGCCTTATCACTATCGATTTGCTTAGGAGGTCCAAAAACACTAAATACGTCAGGTAAATGCGCACAGGTGGCGGCAGCAGTCACATTACGACTCGGAAGATGCCAGAAAAACCTCGAAAACGCGTCAGTAATAACTAATACATACCGATGGCCTCTTTTGGTGCGAGGTAAGGACCACACATAATCGATATAGAGTTTGTCCATGAGGCAAGATTCACGCTCAGAACTAAGGAACCCCTGTTGAAGACCATTATTCGGCTTGGCCACACGACACAACTGACACCGAGAAACCATTTCTCAAACGTCTCGGTCAATAGACGTCCAAGTCAGATGCTCCTTAATCTTCTGCAAGGTCTTATGGGTTCCTAAATGCCCGACAATCAACAAGTTCTGAAAATAGTTGAAAACGGGCGTACTAGGGTGCCTGGTAGACAGATCTTAATCTCCTTGGTACGTTCCACCCTTTTACACAAAATAAATTTCCTGATAACGTATTCATCTAAACACTCCCCCGTCGAAAGCCGTTTCTTAACGAGTTCCCAAATGGGGTCCTGATCCTCATGGTCCGCAATGACACTAAACAAATGAGGTGGCTTATAAAACACTCGTGCGACCTATACTTGAGTATTGCTCATCAGTGTGGGATCCGTACCAAATCGGGTTGACGGAGGAGATAGGGAAGATCCAAAGAAGAGCGGCGCGATTCGTCGGAGGGTTATTTGGTAACCGTGATAGCGTTACGGAGATGTTTAATAAACTCAAGTGGCAGTCTCTGCAAGAGAGGCGCTCTGCATCGCGGTGTTGCTTGCTCGCCAGGTTTCGAGAGGGTGCGTTTCTGGATGAGGTATCGAATATATTGCTTCCCCTACTTATACCTCCCGAGGAGATCACGAATTTGAAATTAGAGAGATTCGACCGCGCACGGAGGCTTTCAGACAGTCGTTCTTCCCGCGAACCATACGCGACGAACAGAAAAGGGAGGTAATGACAGTGACACGTAAAGTGCCCTCTGCCACACACCGTTGGGTGGCTTGTGGAGTATAAATGTAGATGTAGATGTAGAATACCGCCTAGCACGACAAAACTAAGATTGCCTTCCGAAGCTTCTTGGGTGCTCTCACTAGATGGTTGGTCAGTAAACATACGGCTGAGGACATCCGCGAGCACATTCTCAGTGCCTCTAACATGCTTAACCTCCAACTGAAACGCCGAAATGCTTAGACTGTCAGTCTCCAGCTGAAATACTCTATGTTCGAGAGAAAATCGATACTTATCCAGCGCGAGCAAGACCGCCAATGCCTCACATTCGTAAACGGAATATTTAAGCTCGGCTCCGGTTAGCAACCAGACGCGTATGCTAATGAATACCTTTGACCCTCGAACTCATGGAGGAGGACTGCCGAAATTTCCGCAATAGATGCATCGGTTTGGACAATACATTTCTTATTAAAATCAGGCACTCCGAGAACCAGAGGATTGGTTATAGCCGCCTCAATGTGCTCAAATGCGGCATCTTGAGCAGCTCCCCCACTAAAAACGCACCCCTTTTCGGCGCAGTTCATTTAAAGAACCCACCATCTGAGCAAATTTAGGGACAAAACGCCTAAAATAATTAGCCATCCCTATGAACTTGGCAATCCCTCGCTTATCAGTGGGCGGTGGAAGGGCTCTCAAGGCCTTAGTCCGCTCCTGATCAATGCGAATACTCTCGCCTCATACTAGGTGACCTAAGAGGGTACCTTCTGCCTGTCTAATATCACCTTATAAGGTTTAACAATAAAACCGGCCCCCTGAAACCTAGCAAAAACTTGCTGGGTATGTTCCAAATGCTCTTGAAACGAACGACTATAAATTACAAAATCGTCCAGGTAATTGTAAACACAGAGTAATTTCAAGTCTCCAGGAATATTATCCAGAAAACGAGTAAGGGGACCCTATTAAACTCAAGCAGTTTCCAATCAGTACAAAATGCTGTAACGTGTTTACATTCTTCGGCTAAGGGAATCTGACAATAGGCTTGATTCAGGTCAAGCACAGCAAACCAATTAGCCCCAGCAAACCAAGTAAAAGAGGTATGAAGATTAGGTAAAGGAACCGATTAGAGGAAAACCTTTTTATTTAGGCGATGGCAGTCGATAACAGACCAAAAGTCCCGACCCTGATTCTTAGGGACGAGGAATATGGGGGAGGCATAAGCGGAGCTAGAAGGCCTAATAACTCCCTGCTCAAGCATTTTGGAGATTTTTTGCCTTAGTATCTTCATCTTAGGCTGTGAGAGACGATATTGGCACTGCCCGACGGGAATATGGTCAGACAGACGAATAGGACAAAAATAAGGCAGGGGGGGTGATGATCGAGCAGCGACACGGGCACACCTGGGTTTAAAGTCTCGACTCTGGGTCGCTTCCCAGGCGGGCGGCATTTATTGACTCTGGGTGTCCGCGGCTGAACGCAATTACAAACTAAATGCCCTGTTCGACCGCACCTGAAACAGCGTCGAATTTCCCCTTTAGCAGACTCAGCTGATGTTGGTAATCTGGAGTCCCCTCGGTGACGCCCACGGGCTGAATTTTAACTTCATGGTGTCTATCGTCCGAGAGCGACAACACTGATATCGCTACTACGGCGGCACAAAGTTCTTCCCAAGTGGAGAGACGACCAAGAAAAACAAAATGTGACTTATCCACAGCTCGCATTCCCCCCACGACAATTGAAACTAACTCCCGTTCTGGCAAGTCGACTAACAAGGCCAAACACGGCATCTTAACTCTTTCCACATATTGATGCAACTCCTCCCTATCTTGCCGCATCTGCCAAATATGGCGATACTCGAGCTGTAGCTGTTTACGAACTCTCGTGGTCAATCTTTTGCTGATGACAAGCTCCTTCAGCTGCTGCAATGAAAACCCTTCTGCCATGGGCCTGGATTTCAGAGTCCTCAAAATGGTTCAAATGGCTCTGAGCACTATGGGACTTAACTACTGTGGTCATCAGTCCCCTAGAACTTAGAACTACTTAAACCTAACTAACCTAAGGACATCAGACACATCCATGCCCGAGGTAGGATTCGAACCTGCAACCGTAACAGGCGCGCGGTTCCGGACTGCGCGCCTAGAACCGCTAGACCACCGCGGCCGGCTTTCAGAGTCCTCAATTCTCCTCAAGTTAAAGGATACAATAGAGACAAAAACACCCGATGCGAAACACCAAACGCATCAGCGTGTTACTCAAAGCGAACCAACAGTCATAACAACCTTTCAGTTTCCTCGAGTCGGTCTATAGCTAAATCCGTGATATCTCGAAAGACATGCACCAGAGGATTGGGTAATTTAGCAAACGCCCCGGCTAACCCCTTTGAGGACATAAGGGCGTTATTTCCGGATTCGCTAGCTCACTGCCCGGAAGATAACAAATCCTGCTCCCCCCTCCTCTCCCAATCAAGCTCTAAACATGTGACATTAAACTACAATCTATTAACCAAGGACCCCAAATCAGCAATTGATTCCTTATCAAGATCCTCTAACTTTAATGCCCTTAAATCAGATATCTGGTTGGTTAAATGTATCAACTGTGCCCGCACCATGTCTGACTGCCACTAGGTTGAGTGCCATCTAAAAAGCCGATGTTGTCCTCAAGACTCCTAACAGCTTTAAACAAAAACTCACTGGCGGCCATTGTCTCATCCACAACATCCTGCGTGACGTCAACCGGCTGAAGAACAATAGCATGGAAGTGGGCTGCTAAGTTCGGAACATTACCCGCAATAGGCTGGCGTCTTATCGGCAGCTCATAAGTGAGGTGGTTCCTCCTCAATAAGACGATCCCAGGGCCATTACAGTGTTGATCACCTAAAACAGAACACAGTACCAAAGGCAGAAATCATACAACACTAAGAGAGCTTAACAAATCAAACCAACAGTAACTGAAATGGCGATATTACAGTCGTAACCACGCTCTGCTACCAGCTGAAACCTGGTGTTAGTCAAGGGTAGGCAGGATTCAGTTACGATTGTGGACGGAACCGTAATCAGTTACTTTGATTAACTTTTACAATACATACAATTTATTTTAAGCCAGTAATTAAGGACTCAACAATAAATAAAAAATACCGGACGTTATTAAGAAAGAACAGACAACAGTGTAAATAATAGTGCTTTCAATTAGTTAAAATTTAGCAGATCACCGTTAAATACAGATACAACAGATAATGTTGTAGAAGCAAGCCACTGTGATCTAGGCAGAAGGCCTTACACGCCAGAAATAGCAATAATAATATAAAAAATTTTGAAACCTGCTGTAAAACAGCAAATACAATAGCAACAGTTAATTAAAAAAACAAGCAACTGATCCAGAGGGTGCTCCAGGAATCGACCTCTGAGAAGGTCCGGTAACAAACACTTTAGCGAGCAATGAGATAGGCAGCCAAGAGTTGCATTCAATTCATATGGTGGTAACTCAGACTAGTGGCAGTCTAACGAATGCCTAATGATAATCTTGCTGAAGCTACCTGACGTCCGATAAACCAAATGCAACGATGGAACAATACGCCAAAGCCGGAACCGGCAATCTGCACTACGTCCAGAATACTGTGCTTAGAGCCCCCGGAACGAGAAAGGAATCACTACCACCAGAGTAGAGGAATCACCAACCGACCTACAATCAAGAAATCTGTCAAAACTACACGCCTTACCGGACAGCAGCCGAAAGGCGAGGAAATGTAAACTGCCGTTAGACACAATAACCCCCAGGGCAGGTAACTGGAGCATTACCGTCCACCAGGCAAGAAAAATTACCACTGGTTGAACTTAACAAATCGTAACAAGTTGAACGCAGTAAATAGTAATAAGAAGCCGAGGAAAGCTAGTCAGATCCGCCTTCCCCAAGTACTCCACTCGCTGTTCTTTGCCTTGGCGACACTACGAGCAGCAACACGAACCCAAGTCACTGGAGAATCGCGGGCAGCACAGTGGTGGAGGTTTCTCTACTTGCACTGAAATGCACTCATCTTAAAGCCTGCAGGATCCGGTTTACGACGAGGTCGTGCAACCTCGTGACCACGGCCCTTCCATCCGGCAGTCCATGCGTGCCGCCAGCGGTCCCGGAGTGTTATGGCACTGTGCGGACCTGGCTCCTCCTGAGTCCCCAACCGAACTGGCCCGCTCACACGACCCGGAAAAACAACGACGTCGCCCAAAGATAGGGCAACAGTTACTACATATCGATAACCGCTGCTGCTGCCATTAGCGGACAGGCAACGCTTGCGAAACCGAGTGGCGCCAGTCAACACGAGAAGAAGACAAACAACCGCAACCATGCCAACTAAACGATACGTCTGGCTTGCAACACAGGGCGGAAACCTACAAATAGCACCAACGCGAGCCGCAGCACTTCTCACTGACTGTACTGCACCTCGTAAAGGTAGCCTCACCTGTAAATAGGATAGATGATACAATTCCCAGAACCGTGGTGGCCTGAGTGACGAATGAGTGACGAAAATGTCGCCGTGGAGGCAAATCCATGAGTAACAATGCCTGCATGCATATAAATGACGCGGATAATTGCAACTGTAGTGGACAATGTTTTTCACGATCGTCTGGCATACCTCATGCTGCTGGGTCACTTACCTGGTGCTGGTACTGGGAGACCTGTCAAGTATTTTCATCTACACCTTCCAGTACGCGTACATCCCTTGGGACGCTATTCTGGCCATATATACGAGGGCTGTCCAGAAAGTAAGTTACGATCGGTCGCGAAATGGAAACGACTATGAAAATCCGATAAAGCTTTGCAAAGATGTGTTGGGCAGTGTCTATAGTATGGCTCTAGGTAGAATTATGTCGCTCTTTTCATTTCTGAGATCTTAGTGAGCGCGTAAAGATGTTATAGAAAATAGTGTGTCCCGCCAAGTACGAGGGCCTAGTGAGAATTTTCCACTGAAGCTATGCAACCAACATTACATAACTGTCGTGCGGTTTCTTCTTCAAGACAAATCTCAGCCTCATTCTGCAGGGGCAATGAAGATCTTCCTGCATTGTTCCAATTGGAAATGTTTGGTTACCCACAATACAGCCCGTAATTGTCTCCCACTGAGTTTCATCTCTGCTCAAACGAACCGCTGGCTATGAAGACAACATTTTGGCACAGACAACGAGCTTTAGGCCAGCATAGAGAATTGGCGGAAAGCACTGGCGGCTGCCTTCTATGATGAGGGTATTGAAAAGTTGGTACAACGCTACGACGAACGTCTGAGCCAGAACGGCGACTACGTAGAGAAGTAGCTGAAAGGTGTAGCTAACTGTTACAAATGAAACATTTCAGATTTTCACTGTGATTTTCATTTCGCGATCAATCGTAAATTACTTTCTGGACAGCCCTCGTACATACGTAATTCTTTGCTCTTTATCCTCTCGGAGACAATTTCCTACAGTTTGTTCCTATTCAGCAAAATCACTCTGTGTAGACAAACTTATATTTTATTCCCAGTATTAGCGCTTAGGATCAAACCACCGAAGTTAAGGGCTGTGTGCCTGGCTAGTACTTGGATGGGTGACAGTCCGTTCTGCCGAGCGCTGTTGGCAAGTGGGGTGCCCTTTGCCCTTGTGAGGCCAATTGAGGAACTACTTGTTGAGTAGCAGCGGCACCAGTCACTAAAACTGACAACGGTCGGGAGAGCTGCTTGCTGACCACATGCCCCTTCATATCCGCAATGTAACAGCTGCCCTGCCTTTTACAGAGGAAAAACAAGAACTACTTTCCACACACGTAATAGACGCTACACTGAAGCTTTTAGACTTACCCACTTCGGCAAATCCACAATAGCCAACTACATGTACCTTAACAGAAACAGGTAAGTGACATACTATACAGCCTAATAGTATACCACACAGAAAATAGTGATAAAAGCCTGATATACTAGAACAGTTAGATAAAATGTTACACAAAGAACACTGCTCTAAAAACATACTGAGTGAACAAACAGAGTCTAGCGGCCACAGTTTTTTCATAACATTAAAATTTTATTTTTTCCTTGAGAAACAATTACTTGATAGTTCAACCATTTTATAACGTAATCCACATTTGACATACTTGCAATTATCTGTTTTGTACATGATATCTTGTATAACAAATAATGTAATAGCTTTGTATAATCCTTCAAATAATAGCACTTGTCTATTTGTAGAGATGCAGAAGCTTAACATTTTAAATTCTTTGACTTGTTTTGATTTGTTTTTACAGAATGTGCTGTGGAATGAAAAGTATATATATATATATATATATATATATATATATATATATATATATATATATATATATATATATATATATGTATATAACCATGATTACTCTTTCTGTGCTTCCAAACCATGTATCCGCTGCTCGAAACAGTAAGTTATTTCTCGATTTGTATTAGTTCTGTAGACCTATATTCAGGACCAGAGTTAATCTAAATTTGAAAAAAAAAATTAAAGTGTCAAAGCATCTGAAGATGAACCCGCAGTGCTAGAAATGTACTACGCGTTGAAATAAAATCACGATTGTGACTGAGTCCTATTGTTATTTATTTTGCGAAATACAGAAACAACGGTGACAGCAATGAATAAACTACTGCCTGTCTTGATGCAGCAGCCTTCATCTCTGACGGATTACTGGAGCTCCAGCCAGTCGATCGACTCCCACAAAGGCCCACGTGGGAGAATTGAACTCCATCCTGAGATATACGAAGAATGCCTTCGGCAACACACACGGTAATATCCCTAACTGTTCCTTCCTTCCCGGGCCATTTCAAACGTGCGCCCGCACAGTTACCGGTAAGGTGGACGAAACATTGAAAGGTTTGTGTAGTTCGGCGAGTTCCGGCGAAAAGCGAACTCGATAGAGGGAACTTTCCAGTGTCTCCTTACTCACATAATAAAGGCCCACCGATTCCGTGAAATAAAATATTCTCTATTGTACTGGCGTTGAATCGAAGTTATAAGACGGAATTTCTGTAGCAATCCGGCTCGCCTTATGGTCACGTTCTTCCCGAGAAAAAGGGGACAGATGTGACGTTCTCAGGCAAGAAGTTGCTAGCACCTGCACATATTGATCGCCGAATGTCTTATTAACGCAGAACTATTTCTGTAGTGCAGCCTGCAGTTGGAAAACGATACAATGCTATCCACCACGGCACAGACACACCCTTGGCCGAGTAGTTCCCACGGCTTTCAGGTATTCTCTCTAGACGATAATTCCCGTCAGTACTTTGTTCATAAACAATAATTGCCAGCAACTTGGTGCACTCCAGGAAGCGCACTGACGGCAGAGGGCGGCAAACAGCCAAGGCAGTACCTCTGTGTGAACACTGAGGTCAGCACTAACACGCACCAGTGCAGGCGACCAGCCACAATGTTTCATGGCGTATGGTAGCGTCACAATCGCGTTAACAATGCAGCAAGGATTTGTCACGCACGTTCGCATGAATTTAACATCAGTTTAGTTTTTGTCAATAGTCTTCTAACTTATTCTCTTGTGCCAACCTCTCCATCGCAGAGTTGTACTTACAACCGACGGCCTTAATTATTTGTTACATCTGCAGGATAGGCAGAAGAAAATTGGCCTGGAAAATACACTACTGGCCATTAAAATTGCTACACCAAGAAGAAATGCAGATGATAAACGCGCATTCATTGGACAAATATACTATACTAGAACTGACATGTGATTACATTATCACGCAATTTGGGTGCATAGATCCTGAGAAATCAGTACCCAGAACAACCACCTCTGGCCGTAATAACGGCCTTGATACGCCTGGGCATTGAGTCAAACAGAGCTTGGGTGGCATGTACAGGAACGGCTGCCACACGATACCACAGTTCATCCAGAGTAGTGACTGGCGTATTGTGACGAGCCAGTTGCTCGGCCACCATTGACTAGACGTTTTCAGTTGGTGAGAGATCTGGAGAATGTGCTGGCCAGGGCAGCAGTCAAACATTTTCTGTATCCAGAAAGGCCCGTACAGGACCTGCAACATGCGGTCGTGCATAGTTGTTGTTGTTGGGGTCTTCAGTCCTGAGACTGGTTTGATGCAGCTCTCCATGCTACTCTATCCTGTGCAAGCATCTTCATCTCCCAGTACCTACTGCAACCTACATCCTTCTGAATCTGCTTGGTGTATTCACCTCTTGGTCGCCCTCTACGATTTTTACTCTCCACGCTGCCCTCCAATACTAAATTGGAGATCCCTTGATGCCTCAAAACATGTCCTACCAACCGATCCCTTCTTCTAGTCAAGTTGTGCCACAAACTTCTCTTCTCCCTTATCCTATTCAATATCTCCTCATTAGTTATATGATCTACCCATCTAATCTTCAGCATTCTTCTGTAGCACCACATTTCGAAAGCTTCTATGCTCTTCTTGTCCAAACTATTTATCCTCCATGTTTCACTTCCATACATGGCTACGCTCCATAAAAATACTTTCAGAAACGACTTCCTGACACTTAAATCTATATCCGATGTTAACAAATTTCTCTTCTTCAGAAATGCTTTCCTTGTCATTGCCTGTCCACATTTAATATCCTCTCTACTTTGACTATCATCAGTTATTTTGCTCCCCAATTTGCAACACTCCTTTCCTACTTTAAGTGTCTCATTTCCTAATCTAATTCCCTCAGCATCACCCGACTTAATTCGACTACATTCCATTATCCTCGTTTTGCTTTAGTTGATGTTCATCTTATATCCTCCTTTCAAGACACTGTCCAATCCGTTCAACTGCTCTTCCAAGTCCTTTGCTGTCTCTGACAGAATTACAATGTCATCGGCGAACCTCAAAGTTTTTATTTCTTCTCCATGGATCTTAATACCTACTCCGAATTTTTCTTTTGTTTCCTTCACTGTTTGCTCAATATACGGATTGAATAACATCGGGGATAGGCTACAACCCTGTCTCACTCCCTTCCCAACCACTGCTTCCCTTTCATACCCCTCGACTCTTATAACAGCCATCTGGTTTCTGTACAAATTATAAATAGCCTTTCGCTCCCTGTATTTTACCCCTGCCACCTTCAGAATTTGAAAGAGAGTATTCCAGTCAACATTGTCAAAAGCTTTCTCAAAGTCTACAAATGCTAGAAAAGTAGGTTTGCCTTTCGTTAATCTAGCTTCTAAGACAAGTCGCAGGGTCAGTATTGCCTCACGTGTTCCAATATTTCTACGGAATCCAAACTGATCTTCCCCGAGGTCGGCTTCTACCAGTTTTTCCATTCGTCTGTAAAGAATTCGCGTTAGTATTTTGCATCCATGACTTATTAAACTGATTGTTCTGTAATTTTCACATCTGTCAGGACCTGCTTTCTTTGGGATTGGAATTATTATATTCTTCTTGAAGTCTGATGTTATTTCGCCGATCTCATACATCTTGCTCACCAGATGGTAGAATTTTGTCAGGACTGGCTCTCGCTAGGCTGTCAGTAGTTCTAATGTTGTCTACTCCCGGGGCCTTGTTTCGACTCAGGTCTTTCATTGCTCTGTCAAACTCTCCACGCAGTATCGTATCTCCCATTTCATCTTCACCTACATCCTCTTCCATTTCCATAATATTGTCCTCAAGTACATTGCCCTTGTATAGATCCTCTATATACTACTTGCACCTTTGTGCTTTCCCGTCTTTGCTTAGAACTAGGTTTCCATCTGAGCTCTAGATATTCATACAAAGGTCTCTTTAATTTTCCTGTAGGCAGTATCTATCTTACCCCTAGTGAGATAGGCCTCTACATCCTTACATTTGTCCTCTAGCCATCCCTGCTCAGCCATTTTGCACTTCCTGCCGATCTCATTTTTGAGAGGTTTGTATTCCTCTTTGCCTGCTTCATTTACTGCATTTTTATATTTTCTCCTTTCACCAATTAAATTGAATATGTCTTCTGTTACCCAAGGATTTCTACTAGCCCTCGTCTTTTTACCTACTAGATCCTCTGCTGCCTTCACTACTTCATCTCTCAAAGCTACCCATTCTTCTACTGTATTTCTTTCCCCCATCCCTGTCAATTTTTCCCTTATGCTCTCCATGAAACTCTGTACAACCTCTGGTTTAGCCAGTTTATCCAGGTCCCATCTCCATAAATTAGCACCTTTTTGCAGTTTCTTGAGTTTTAATCTACAGTTCATAACCAATAGATTGTGGTCAGAGTCCACATCTGCCCCTGGAAATGTCTTACAATTTAAAACCTGGTTCCTAAATCTCTGTCTTACCATTATATCATCTATCTGAAACCTGTCAGTATCTCCAGGCTTCTTCCATGTATACGATCTTCTTTTATGATTTTTGAACTAAGTGTTAGCTATGATTAAGCTGTGCTCTGTGCAATATTCTATCAGGCGGCTTCCTCTTTCATTTCTTATCCCTAATCCATATTCACCTACTACGTTTCCTTCTCTCCCTTTTCCTACTACTGAATTCCAGCCACACATGACTATTAAATTTTCGTCTCCCTTCACTATATGAATAATTTCTTTTATTTCATCATACATTTCTTCAATTTCTTCGTCATCTGCAGAGCTAGTTGGCATATAAATTTGTACTACTGTAGTAGGCGTGGGCTTCGTGTCTATCGTGGCCACAATAATGCTCTCACTATGCTGTTTGTAGTAGCTTACTCGCACTCCCATTTTTTTATTCATTATTAAATCGATTCCTGCATTACCCCTATTTGATTTTGTATTTATAACCCTGTATTCGCCTGACCGGAAGCCTTGTTCCTCCTGCCGGCGAACTTCACTAATTCCTACTATATCTAACTTTAACCTATACATTTCCCTTTTTAAATTTTCTAACCTACCTGCTCGATTAAGGGATCTGACATTCCACGCTCCGATCCGTAGAACGCCAGTTTTCTTTCTCCTGATAACGACGTCCTCCTGAGTAGTCCCCGTTCGAAGATCCGAATGGGGGACTATTTTACCTCCGGAATATCTTACCCAAGAGGACGCCACCATCATTTAACCATACAGTAAAGCTGCATGCCCTCGGGAAAAATTACGGCTGTAGTTACCTCTTGCTTTCAGCCGTTCGCAGTACCAGCACAGCAAGGCCGTTTTGGTTAGTGTTACAAGGCCAGATCAGTCAATCATCTAGACTGTTGCCCCTGCAACTACTGAAAAGGCTGCTGCCCCTCTTCAGGAACCACACGTTTGTCTGGCCTCTCAACAGATACCCCTCCGTTGTGGTTGCACCCACGGTACGGCTATCTGTATCGCTGAGGCACGCAAGCCTCCCTACCAACGGCAAGGTCCATGGTTCTTGGGGGAAGGGGGGGGCAGCGAGGTCGTGCATTATCCTGCTGAAATGTAGCGTTTCGCAGGGATCGAATGAAGGGTAGAGCCACTGGTCGAAACACATCTGAAATGTAACGTCCACTGTTCAAAGTGCCGTCAATGCGAACACGAGGTGACCGAGACGTGTAACCAATTGCACTCCATACCATCACGCCGGGTGATACGCCAGTATGGCGATGACGAATACACACTTTCATTGTGTGTTCACCGCGATGTCGACGAACACGGATGCGACCATCATGATGCTGTAAACAGAACCTGGATTCATCCGAAAAAATGACGTTTTGCCATTCGTGCACCCAGGTTCGTCGTTGAGTACATCATCGCAGGCGCTCCTGTCTGTGATGCAGCGTCAAAGGTAACCGCAGCCATGGTCTCCGAGCTGACAGTCCATGCTGCTGCAAACGTCGTCGAACTGTTCGTGCAGACGGTTGTTGTCTTGCAAACGTCCCCATTAGTTGACTCAGGGATCGAGACGTGGCTGCACGATCCGTTACAGCCATGCGGATAATATGCTTGTCATCTCGACTGCTGGTGATACGAGGCCGTTGGGATCCGGCACGGCGTTCCGTATTACCCTCCTGAAGCCACCGATTCCATATTCTGCTAACAGTCATTGGATCTCGACCAACGCGAGTAGCAGTGTCGCGATACGATAAACCGCAATCGTGATAGGCTACAGTCCGACCTTTATCAAAGTCGGAAACGTAATGGTGCGCATTTTTCCTCCTTACACGAGGCATCACAACAACGATTCACCAGGCAACGCCGGTCAACCGCTGTTTGTGTATGAGAAATCGGTTGGAAAGTCTGCTCATGTCAGCCGTTGTAGGTGTCGCCACCGGCACCAACCTTGTGTGAATGCTCTGAAAAGCTAATCATTTGCATATCACAGCATCTTGTTCCTGTCGGTTAAATTTCGCGTCTGTAGCACGTCATCTTTATGGTCTATCAATTTTAATGGCCAGTAGTGTACAAATTGAAGGAGGAGAGAGGACAAATGGGAAAGGAAAGAAAGCGGATCATTGCCGTCAGCTGCATAGCGACATTAAACGGAACCAGCGGCGGCGAATGAAAATGTGTATCGGGCCCAGATTCGAATGCGAGATCTCCAGGTTATCAGGCAAGTGCAGTAACCACTGCGCCAGCTGGGACACAGCGTTTTTGCCACTGCACGGACTGTCTACGCACGCCTCCCGGCCGATCGACTCTCCCATCGAGCACCATCTGTCCATTACACTCCCGTTCGCTACTCACGAGATTCCCACAGGAGATCGGACGTATTGGTGCATCCGCAATGAAGAAGGTGGATCCATTGCCCAGATAGGCCCATCAGATTCTATGACACGTCCGAAAGAACGGACACCATGCATTCGTGTAAGTAATCTAATGTCTAATACACAATCCCAGGACGGTCAAAATCTAATGCAGTGGTCGTTAAACTTTCTGTTTATTAGCCAATATTGGCACTGTAGGGCGACACCTCGGGTCGGAAAGGGAGAAGGAGACAGGGGTAAATGGTCACTCAGTCAATTTTCACCAAACAATCTTACTGAAGGAAGCCTTCTACTTACACATTTAAATCTGCATATAATAAGGTACCACCTCAAATATTTTAAACTGAAAAAGAAAATAATATATTGGAACTACTGCATTTTTCTGAAGACTTACACAGTAACCAGTTTTCTGTACCTATCGTCAGTGCCGTCACAACATGATTCGTCACCTATTGTTCTGATTTGCGGACATACAAGTACTTTCTATCTATCTGCGGCTGCAGCAGAGCATTTTCAATCGGACCATTATTAGGCCAAATATAACAGAGCAGAGACAGTTTTAAATAATATACGTTAATTAACTCAAAATTGTCACAAAGGTATAGAATGGCTTATGACAGTGTTATATATAAAAGGCTTAGAACGTAGAAGTTAGTTTTGTCTGTTGTATTATGTGTGTTTTTGGAAGTAACTAACTTGTTGCTGTGAACATCTTAGCCACTTTTCCCGACGACTACTGTGGCCACTGTACTCGAACGTAAGTCCTATCGATATCAGTGGTTCACAGAAGGGACTATTTAAATTGGAAGAAATGACAAGGTTTGTAGGCAAAATGACATTGCTTTAATATTGATACTGCAAAAATTATTACTCTTCATACCTTGCAACAGAGGGCTCAAAATCGAAACCGAACGAGATGGCGCAATGGTTAGCATATTGGACTAACATTCTGGAGGACGACGGTTCAAAACTGCGTCCGGCCAATCTGCATTAGGTTTTCCGTGATTTCCCTAAATCGCTTCAGGCAAATTCTGGGATCGTTCCTTCGAAAGGGCACGGGCGACTTCCTTCCCCATCCTTCCCTAATATAATGGGACCGATGACCTCGCTATTTGGTCCCCTGCCCAAATGAACTAATCAAAGTCACAAAAAGCGTTTAGTAAAAAATAACAGGACAAGCTTCCTCTGTCATGCTCATTGACAATAATGACGATGTAAAAGGTGACAGTTATTGAACTATATGAAATAAAATCGCCGTAACTTCTGAACGTTTTGCGTTAGGATGTTCAAACTGCACGGGGTGCGTGATGGCAATTAGTATGAGCTTGTACTGTTTGGTTTAGCGACGAAGCATACTATAATTTGGATGGGTACGTCAATAAAATTGGTGCATTTTGGGGGACAGAGAATCCGCCTTTCGCGATCGAGAATCTTCACCCTCAACGGTCGACTGTGTGGTGTGCAGTGTTCAGTCCCGGAATAATGGGTGGGATAGTCCTTGATGGCACGTTGACTGTCGAATGGTACAAGAATGTTTTGGAAGATGATTCATCCCCATTTTCCAAAGCGACCCTGATTTCGAAAAGATGAGGATTACGCAAGACGAAGCTCGAACCCATCGGAGCAGGAGAGTGTTTGATGTCCTGTAGGAGTACTTTGGGGACCGCTATTATGGGCTTCAATTGGCCGCCATGAACACATAAGACTCCTATTTGTGGGGCTATATTAAAAACAAGGTGTAGAACAATAACCCCAAAGCCATTGGTGAGATGAAAACAGCCGTTCAGGAGGTCATTGACATTAGCTCTTTCCGACACTTTGACGGGTCATGCAAAATTTCGCTATTCGTTTGCGCCACATCATCGCCAGTGATGGCAGGCATATCGAACATATCACAAACCAAATCCGAATAACTCTAGTGACGTTTACATGTTGAATAAAATGTGTGCACGCCGTAGTTTGTAACTAATTTACTTTTTTTCATGTTCGCTGTTGTGGTCTTCAGTCCAGAGACTGGTTTGATGCGGCTCTCCATGCTACTCTATCCTGTGCAAGGTTCTTCATCTCCCAGTACCTACATCCTTCTGAATCAGTTTAGTGAATTCATCTCTTGGTCTCCCTCTACGCTTTTTACTCTCCACGCTGCCCTCCAATACTAAATTGATGATCCTTTGGTGCAGAATATGTCCTACCAACCGATCCCTTCTTCTACTCAAGTTGTGCCACAAATTTCTCTTCTCTCCAATTCTATTCAATGTCTCCTCATTAGTTATATGATCTACCCATCTAATCTTCAGCATTCTTCAGTAGCACCACATTTCAAAAGCTTCTATTCTCTTCTTGTCTAAACTATTTATTGTCCACGTTTCACTTCCGTACATGGCTGCACTCCATACAAATACTTTCAGAAACGACTTCCTGCCACTTAAATCTATGCTCGATGTTAACAAATTTCTCTTCTTCAGAAACGCTCTCCTTGCCATTGCCAGTCTACGCTTAATATCCTCTCTATTTCTACCATCATCAGTTATTTTGCTCCCCAAATAGCAAAACTCCTTTACTACTTTAAGTGTCTCATTTCCTAATCTAATTCCCTCAGCATCACCCGCTTTAATTCGACTACATTCCATTATCCTTGTTTTGCTTTAGTTGATGTTCATCTTATATCCTCCTTTCAAGATACTGTCCATTCCGTTCAGCTGCTCTTCCAGGTCCTTTGCTGTCTCTGACAGAATTACAATGTCATCGGCGAACATCAAAGTTTTTATTTCTTCTCCATGGATATTAATTACTACTCCAAATTTTTCTTTTGTTTCCTTTACTGCTTGCTCAATATACAGATTGAATAACATCGGGGATAGGCTACAACCCTGTCTCACTCCATTCCCAACCACTGCGTCCCTTTCATGCCCCTCGACTCTTATAACAGCCATCTGGTTTCTGTACAAATTGTAAATAGCCTTTCGCTCCCTGTATTTTACCCCTGCCACCTTCAGAATTTGAAAGAGAGTATTCCAGTCAACACTGTCAAAATCCTTCTCAAATTGTACAAATGCTAGAAACGTAGATTTGCCTTCCCTTGATCTCTTTTCTAAGATAGTCGTAGGGTCAGTATTGCCTCACGTGTTCCAACATTTCTACGGAATCCAAACTGATCTTCCCCGAGGTCGGCTTCTACCAGTTTTTCCATTCGTCTGTAAAGAATTTTCGTTAGTATTTTGCAGCCGTGGCTTATTAAACTGATAGTTCGGTAAATTTCACATCTGTCAACACCTTCTTTCTTTGGGATTGCAATTATTATATTTTTCTTGAAGTCTGAGGGTATTTCGCCTCTCTCATACATCTTGCTCACCAGATGGTAGAGTTTTGTTAGGCCTGGCTCTCCCAAGGCTGTCAGTAGTTCTAATGGAATGTTGCCTACTCCCGGGGCCTTGTTTCGACTTATGTCTTTCAGTATCTGTCAAACTCTTCACGCAGTATCATATCTCCTATTTCATCTTCATTTTCATTCTCTTCCATTTCTATAATATTGTTCGCAAGAACATCGGCCTTGTATAGGCCCTCTATATACTCCTTCCACCTTTCTGCTTTCCCTTCTTTGCTTAGAACTGCGTTTCCATCTGAGCTCTTGATATTCATGCAAGTGGTTCTGTTTTCTCCAAAGGTCTCCTTAATTTTCCTGTAGGCAGTATCTATCTTACCCCTAGTGATATGCGCCTGTACATCCTTACATTTGACCTCTAGCCATCCCTGCTTAGCCATTTTGCACTTCCTGTCAATCTCGTTTTTGAGACGTTTGTATTCCATTTCGCCTGATTCATTTACTGCATTTTTATATTTTCTCCTTTCATCAATTAAATTCAGTATCTCCTCTGTTACCCAAGGATTTCTATTAGCCCTCGTCTTTTTACCCACTTCATCCTCTGCTGCTTTCAATATCTTGTCTCTCAAAGCTACCCATTCTTCTTCTGTTGTACTTCTTTCCCCCCATTCTTGTCAATCCTTCTCTAATGCTCTCCCTGAATCTCTCTACAACCTCTAGTTCTTTCAGTTTATCCAGATCCCATCTCCTCAAATTCCCACCTTTATGCACCTTTTTCTCATGTAGTTCGATAATTGTCACCCTGTATATTATAATCAGTCTGACTACTACTCTTCAGGCAGCAGTGCTGGTCAGGGCAAAAAATATGCCATTGCCACTCTTTTCATCACCAGACTTCCCCCCGGCGATCGTGGTATTAACTGGTAGAAAACAAATCAGTATGTTACGTTAATCGCTAACGGTAATTGCAGTGCGAGATATGATCACAAATGTTTATTAAATGTAAATTTTCTTTTACTCATTGCATTGAATTACAATAGTCATAATTTGACTTTCTATCATTTGCTACAAACATATACCACACTTGAAGATGACAGTTTCTATAATGCGCATTCACGAATCCAGGTTACTTCCGTTTGACCTTAATACGATGGCTATTTGGAAAGTAAGGTCCGATCGGGCGCGAAATGTAAACCACAGTGAAAATCCGATGAAGCTCTGCACAAATGTATTGGGCAGTGTCTCTAGTACGCTCATCGGTAGCAACACGTTGCTGTTTTCGATTCCGAGCCCACAGTGAACACGTAAAGGTGCCTAGAAAAATAGTGTTTCCCTTCAAGTCTGGGGACCTGGTGTGATATTTCACCTGAAGTCATGCAGCCCACATAACTGTCACGTATTTCCTTCTTCATGACAATTACTGAACTCTGCAGGGGCAATGAAGATGCTCCTGCAGCGGGTTCGACGGGAATTGTTTGATCATCCACAATACAGCACGTAGTAGGTTCCCCTTGAGTTTCATCTCTGCTCACATGAACCGCTGAGTATGAAGACAACATTTTTGCACAGACAATGAGCTCCAGGTCAACGTAGAGAATTGGCGGAAAGCACAAGCGGCTGTCCTCTTTGACGAAAGTATTTGAAAGTTGGTTAAAAGCTATGACAAATATCTAAGTCGGAGGGGTGATTACGTAGAGAATTAGAGGGAAGGTGTAGGTAGTTTTTACAAATAAAATACTTTTCATTTCCACAGTAGTTTCCATTTCACGATCGATCGGACCTTACTTTACGAATATTCCTCGTGCAATAGACTTTGATCAGTGCCAGATGCTCACGCTCGTGACTTATCAGCACTGGAAAGCAGACAATAAAATATTTCATCGATTTGCCTGCGCTGCATACAATTGTGCCCATGACGTAGGCGGCAAACCTTACTTAGCAAGCAGCGGAATTCAAAGACGTCGATTATAATAAAGCTCATCTAAATTTTGCTGTCTGTAAGCATTTTCCTTTGTTACTGGGTAGGAGAACCCACTTTTAAGAAGCTATTAACGGTAGTTGACGTTTTTGGATTCGGCTGTCAGTTGCTACATACATATTGTTATAAAATACCGCTGAGGGCCGAATACTTTATTCGGGCCGAAAATAAATTTTGCCGATCACTGGTCTAATGGTTTGCCATTTTTCTTACAAGGATGACACTCGGTATGGAGCCACGGGGTTACAGAAACCGTGAGGCGCCCACGTCTGTGGAGAGACGAATAGGAATCTCCTTCCATCAGGGGCACAGAAATGGTGTTCTTAAGGGAGACGAAAGAAAATGGGATGGATCATCGCACGAAAGCGAAACGGAAGAAAATGCCATGCTGGGATGGACTCTGCGGACCTGAATTTTTGCTAGCTGCAGATTTCTGGAAATTAATCGAAAGCTCTCAACAATATCCCTGCAAAACTACTACGTCAACTAAGCATGAAAATAAATAAGCGACAATGTAAGAAACAGCACTCAGTACGAAATCAAATAGTGTAACTCACACGCATACTAAACGAAAATAATGGAGGTGCCTAAACCCAGAATATTACTACAGTCTGATTGAAATTGCTTGATAGTTGATCGAGTGAGGTGGCGCAGTGGCTAGCACACTGGACTCGTATTCGGGAGGACGGCGGTTCAAACCCGCGTCCGGCAATTGTGATTTAGGTTTTCCGTGATTTGCCTAAATCACTCCAGACAAACGCCGGGATGGATCCTTTGAAAGGGCACGGCCTACTTCCTTCCCCGTCCTTCCCTAATCCAATGAGACCGATTACCTCGCTGTCTGGTCTCCTCCCCCAAACGATCCCCCCCAAACCAACTTGATAGTTGACACTTCATGGGCTGGAGCTTTCTTCCTCCAATCAGAGGGCTCGACGTCACGCCCGAACTACCACGAGGAATGGCCAGTTCACTTCCAATTCATTGTATGATTTTGTTCTTGATGTATTTGGATCACGAGTCCTGCATCGGCCCTTTTATTTCGCATTTCATCAGAACTGATAAATACCCCAAGAACAACACGCACGCACACACATACACACAAAACTATGGGAATGCAATACGCTCGTTTCGTACACATAATTAGCCAAAACACTATTGCATCCTTTCACACAAGACGCAGTTCGGGGTCCCATATTCAGTTATTACTATCGTCCACGACATTGGCCTACAGTAGAAAAGCTTCATAACTTTTTGAGAGTAGCCAATGGTCGTTGCAACTCTTGCTGTAGAGGTATTAATGACGCAGTAAATTTGCATGATGCTATAGCGCAGAAGGTATCAAACTCACGTCCAGAAGATTGTGGGTCAGATTCTCGTTGGGTGACTTTTTTTTATTTGTAGAACCTTATCAGATTGATTCTGATTATTATTCTATTCAGTTAATTGTTTTAAATGTAATTTTTCATTTTTAATCCTTTGTCAGAGCATTTTGATCATCGGACAGAGTTTTTTATTAGCTCTTTTTTTCCCTATAACTCTTATTTTCATGTGGAATGTTTGTGCGTCTATAGCCTGAAATCGAGTTCGAAGCAGGAATGCTCATTAGTTGGTATCGCTTCAGCTCGTACAGCCAGTATGAAAGTAGTTTCAAGTAACCGATGAAAGTGAGAAGTTCGCTTTTAGTACTGAAACTGAATTTTTTGTCTTTTGTTTATTGTAGAGGTCTGCTTTAAACAACTGCCAGGAACGAAGTGAGTCCAATTAATAGTTCGGCCGCAGGTATTTGACCGCTGTTTTCTGGGTGCATAGGATGTGCTTAGGTTGGGACATGAGTGTAAATGAAGGGCTACAAAAGGCGTCGTTTACCGCTGTTCACTTATTGGTGGCACAAAATCAGCTGTGGACAGTTTCTCGTGGTCTCGCCACACCTGACGGCAGCTGCCTCCAACGTTACTCCGCTTTACATGAACAGCCCTTCAACACTCGTAAAATGGGAAGTGACCCTCCATGTCCGTGTGTCGGCCTTAACCGAGCGGCAGCCGATATGGCAACACTGTAATGATAAGTGACAGACACCACGATCAAGTAACTTTAATCAGCAGGTGAAGCTGCTTCCCAATATAATTCAATAACTAAATAACCTACGAAACTCTGTTCCATACAACCCACTTTTCATTACTAAAGGGGACAGTTCAAACAAGCGGCAACAGAAATGGTGCATGAAACCACAATCTGGTAAAGTAACTGTTATATCCTAGCCAGTAATGCCACCCGAGCCCGCTGCCAAAAGGTTGGCAGCATCAAAGTCCGGACGCCGTCCGCATAAGCAGCGCCAGCGATACAGAAAATCGCCGCAAGTCTGCGCGCGCCACCGCTGGCTTCTGGCTTCTTAAGCGCTGGAGTCGCGAGCGCTAGGACAGTTCTGTATTCGCCGCTCAGTTGTATACTCGCCACCGAATTGTGTACTTGCTAGTCAGTTGTGTGTTCATCGCAGCAGAGTTGTTGTTTGTCGTCAGCCGACGCTGACCTAGCCGCTCCGACTCGAACTAGACAGATTTCTGTAGACACGGAGTTCACTACTGTGTATCTGTATCTTCGTTAATAAAGATAAGTACCGACTTTTATTTAATCAGAGTGTTTGGGTTTTCATCTTTCTGTTCACTGTTCCAGCGGACCGGTCGGCCCGCTATTAAAAGTGTGGCGGTGACTTCGTAAGCCGTTTCTACAGCGAATTGCTTGTCGCTACGAACGCCGCCACAAAACTGGCGACGAGGACTTCCGAACTCGTGTGCAGGGCTGGTTCAACTTGTTTCTGGTTATACTAATTATAGCGATAAAATTTTGGGGGCTGGTTTAATTTGTGTTCACTATGTCTGCCGAATTACAACAGTTGATCTTGTTACAGAGTCAGCAAATACAAAGTCTGGTGGAAGCAATCGCCAAACAAGCGTCTAATCCTCCAACACAAAAGGAACAAGCACAGGCAGCACCACCTTTCCGTGCTTTTGATGCATCAAGAGAAGAATGGCGAGAATATTTCGCGCAGTTGCAGGCGCACATGACAGTCTACAAAATCACAGGTACTGAGCGGCAGCTTTATTTAATTTCCACTGCAGGCGTGGAAGTCTATCGACTACTTTGTAAGTTGTTCCCGGAATCCCAGCCAGAAGCTTTAGACTATGACGTTGTTGTTAACAAGCTTGCTGAGTATTTCGAGTCGCGAGTTCATGTGGCAGCAGCCAGATTCAAGTTCTTCAGATTAAAGAAACTGTCACATAAATCTCATAAAGAGTGGTTAACAGATTTACGGGGCCTCACCCGTCAGTGCCGATTTAATTGTGTGTGTGGAGCTTCCTACAGTGATGTCATGTTACGAGACGCTATTACTCAAAACATTGCAGATTCTCGTTTTCGTGCTGCTACCTTTAAGTTGCCTGACCCGTCATTAGAGACTGTGATGAACATCATTGAAGCCCAAGATACTTTTGACTATGCTGAGTGTGAGTTAGATCAGACATGTATTTCTCAAATTGCCTGTGCTAAGCAAGTTCTGTCACGCCCGCGGCCCCACCGGCAGAGTCAGACTGTAAACACTAGCCGGCCGCGTCATGTTAAACACATTCGTCAGCCGCGTGTGCAAAATGATAGAGTTAAGTCTTGCCCTAAGTGTGTTCTTGCTCATCCTCGTGAACGTTGCCCGTTAAGAAACGCGGTTTGTCACTTTTGTCAAAGGAAAGGACACATCCAGACTGTTTGTTTGCGTAAACGCAAGAACAATTCTAGTGCTGCCCAGCCCATGGATATTCATGTTCTTCAAAGCCAGCCCGCCCAGAAGGTCGCGTTTAAAGACTCTTCCACGGTTCGTGTGGGTAATAAACTTGTTCGCAATAAGCCACCCACCCAGCCCTCTGCTATGCGACCCAAGCGTAATTCAAACGCTGTAAAAAGTAATGTACAGACTGCAAGTGAAGCGGGAGTTGTTGTTCCACCCGCCCAACCCACGAGTTGTCGTAAGCAGCGAACACGCGCTAAACGCGCTGATTTTGTGTCTTCCGCCTCCACTGCACCGATCCGGAGACAGTGTAATAAACTATTTGTGAAGCTACGCATCCAGGATAAGACCTTCAATTTTCAATTAGACACTGGTGCGTCTGTGACTCTCATAAATAGTGCTACGTATGCGGCTATCGGCCGCCCTAAACTTTCAGCGGCAAAACATTCTTTGGCTACTTATAGTGGAGAACAAATTCCTGTGTTAGGTGCACGTAGCGTGCCAGCCACATTCCGTGGCAATACAAAAACAGTTTCATTCAGAGTGCTCCGCGCTACAGACAGTGTAAACATTTTCGGATTAGACTGTTTTGACTTGTTTGGCCTGTCTATCCAAGACAATGTGCTGCAAATTAATTCTGTTGTTGTTCCTCAAGCCAGCATAACCGATTTGTGTAAACGATACAGTGACATTTAAAGACGAACTAGGTTGTGCTGCGAACTTTGCCGCTCATATTACGTTAAAAGATAATGCTCAGCCTCGATTTTGTCGTGCTCGTCCAGTGCCTCACGCCCTCCGGGCACCTGTAGCAGATGAACTTCGTCGTTGGCAAAACAACGGTGTTATTCAACCCGTTTCAGCGAGCCAGTGGGCTTCTTCCTTAGTTATTATAAAGAAACCGTCTGGCAAGTTACGTTTGTGTGCTGATTTTAAGTCGACAGTTAATCCTCAGAGTGTCATTGATTCTTTTCCTTTGCCTAGACCGGACGAGCTGATGGATAAGTTAGGGGAAGCTCGTTTCTTTTCCAAAATTGATCTCCGTGAAGCATATTTGCAATTGCCCCTCGACGAGCAATCACAACAGTATTTTGTCATAAACACGTCGTTGGGGTTGTTCCGTTTTCTGCGTTTGCCTTTTGGTTGTGCGTCAGCTCCAGCTGTTTTTCAGCGTTTTTTGTCACAACTTCTGGCTAATGTGCCATCGTGTTGCAACTATTTAGACGATATTGTTGTGTCCGGTCGGACGCCTGCTGCACATTTCCGTAATTTGGAGTGTTTGTTTAAAGTGTTGTCTCAGGCAGGCCTACGTTGCAACATCGATAAATGTTCATTTTTCCTTACGGAGATGGAGTATCTGGGACATGTTATTAATGCTCAAGGCATTCATCCCTCCCAGTCACATTTAGCAGCTATTCGTGATTTGCCCGCCCCTCGCAATCTGCATGAATTGCAAGCAGTTCTTGGCAAATTGACGTATTATATTAGGTTTATACCTAATGCATCACAGATTGCTGCACCGTTGCATCGTCTCCGCCGTAAGAATGTTCCGTTTGTGTGGTCAGTTGATTGCCAATCAGCCTTTCAGCAGCTTAAAGAGGCTTTATTGAATGATCGTTGTCTGGTCCATTACGACCCTAACAAGCCTCTGGTGTTAGCTTGTGATGCCTCTTCTTTCGGCATCGGTGCTGTGTTGTCTCACCGAGTCGGTAACACCGAACGTCCTATTGCGTTCGCGTCTAAATTGCTAAACAAAGCTCAGTGTAATTATAGCCAATTGGACAAGGAAGCGTTGGCTCTTGTGTTCGGTGTCACAAAATTCCATCACTACCTCTATGGTAGACCATTCTATTTAGTAACAGATCACAAGCCCCTGACGTCACTGTTTCATCCGTCTAAACCAGTTCCTCAGCGGACCGCTCAGAGACTACAACGTTGGGCTCTTTTGTTATCACAATACCAGTATGAGATACTGTATCGCCCTACAGCTCAGCATGCAAACGCTGACGCGCTTTCTAGATTGCCGATTGCTGCGGATGATGTCTTCGATTCCTCTGACGACGTTTTGTACGCACATTCAAGGATCCTATGGACCGCCTTCGTGCTACGCACGTCAGCAGGCCATCATCACGTTCCTGTCGTCGTACCGGACCACGCCACGCGACGGCCCTTCGCCTGAGGAGCTTCTCCACGGCCGTCGTCATTGCACCCCCCGGATCGACCCGCCGCTTCTGAGCATCGCACGCGTTTTCAGCGCAACGACGCCGTTTTTTTCAGAGTTTATCACGGTCGCCGTCGTTGGGAACGTGGTACCGTGATAAGTGTGCAGGGTCGCGGTTTTTATACTGTTCAAGGTGCTACTGGGGTGCACAGGAGGCATCAGAACCAGTTGCGCCGCGCTGGCCGCCCGGATTCTGCCGCTCGTTCTTTGTCCACAGATTTGGTCCGCGGCGGGTTCCAGCCGCGCCTTCCGACTTCGCTGCCGCCCCCAAAGCAGCAGCAGCAGCCGTCGCCGCTACCACGCCGACAGCCCGTCCCGTTGATGCCTCCCGCGCAGCTTCATCCGGGAGCGCCCCAGGTGGTCGCTCCGGCGCCTGCGGTCCCTCTTCAGTCGCCACCGCCTTCGGAGCTGATGGACGTCGACCCCTCAGCCGGGCCGCCTTCCCAAGCGGTGGCTGTGCAGCCTGTCCTGCAGCCGCTTTCCTTGGGCACCCCCAAGGAGTCTGACACCGCCGCGCCTTGTCCGGCGCCCACTCAGCAGCCGTCGACGCAGCGTCAGGAGACGCTGCCTCTCTTCGTGGGTCCCGACGCCTCGTCGCGTCCAGTCCCAGAAGCTGCGCCCGTGGTCACAGGCGTGCACCCTGACCTCGGTTTTCAGTCGGTGTTTCCCGAGGCCCCGCGCACCCAATGCTGGGGTGCGGACCGGGGACTGCCACCGACAACAGTCTCCGCCCCGGTCTCTTCCGCTACGCCTGCGGCCAGACCCCTCCCCCGCCGTCGACGCTCGCCACGTCATTATTCAACGACGGTGCGGCGATTTGGGGGGGAGGAGTGTTATATCCTAGCCAGTAATGCCACCCGAGCCCGCTGCCAAAAGGTTGGCAGCATCAAAGTCCGGACGCCGTCCGTATAAGCAGCGCCAGCGAGACAGGAAATCGCCGCAAGTCTGCGCGCGCCACCGCTGGCTTCTGGCTTCTTAAGCGCTGGAGTCGCGAGCGCTAGGACAGTTCTGTATTCGCCGCTCAGTTGTATACTCGCCACCGAATTGTGTACTTGCTAGTCAGTTGTGTGTTCATCGCAGCAGAGTTGTTGTTTGTCGTCAGCCGACGCTGACCTAGCCGCTCCGATTCGAACTAGACAGATTTCTGTAGACACGGAGTTCACTACTGTGTATCTGTATCTTCGTTAATAAAGATAAGTACCGACTTTTATTTAATCAGAGTGTTTGGGTTTTCATCTTTCTGTTCACTGTTCCAGCGGACCGGTCGGCCCGCTATTAAAAGTGTGGCGGTGACTTCGTAAGCCGTTTCTACAGCGAATTGCTTGTCGCTACGAACGCCGCCACAAAACTGGCGACGAGGACTTCCGAACTCGTGTGCAGGGCTGGTTCAACTTGTTTCTGGTTATACTAATTATAGCGATAAAATTTTGGGGGCTGGTTTAATTTGTGTTCACTATGTCTGCCGAATTACAACAGTTGATCTTGTTACAGAGTCAGCAAATACAAAGTCTGGTGGAAGCAATCGCCAAACAAGCGGCTAATCCTCCAACACAAAAGGAAAAAGCACAGGCAGTACACAGCAGCTGTGCGCTTGGTGAGTCCACTGGAATGGAGCGGACGCAGTTCCAGTTTTTAGGCGCCTTTCGCGCGCGGCAGACATTGCGACAGGTGCGGTGTAGTTTGACAATCGACAACTGCACCCAGTAGGCACGCGTGCGTTTCGGTGCAAGTGGCGCTGCGGCATCTGGCGCCTCGGAATGTGCGACGACAGCGTCTGGTCGCCAGCAAAGTGGACGAGCTGCGGCAGCAGGTTTCGGCCCGCAGCGTGGAACAGCGGCCTTGGGCCCTATTCTGTATCGCTCATACCGATCGGTACAGTAGGTTGGCCACTGTAGTGACGTCAGTTCCGGTTTTTTAATTCGAAGTTCTTATTCAGTAAGCTTCTGAGACCGGATACCGATAGGTCCTCCTGCCGATTTTTCGACAGCTGTATCGAGAGGTTTTGAATTGCGGCATGGCCCTCTCGTTCAGTTGAGTGTGTTTTATTTACACCTATAATTTGTTATTTTAGACACATTGAGCGGTTTTAGCTTTGGAGTTAGTGATTGTGTTACTGAAGAGTTACCAGGACACGTCTAGGTGGAAAGTGAGTGCATAATAGACTATTTTCCTTTGTTAGAAATGGTTCAAATCGCTCTAAGCACTATGGGACTTAACATCAGAGGTCATCAGTGCCCTAGAACGTAGAACTACTTAAACCTAACTAACCTAAGGACACCACACACATCCATCCGGTAACCGTAGCGGTCGCGCAGTTCCAGACTGTAGCGCCTAGAACTGCTCGGTCACACCGGCTCGCTTTGTTAGAAATATGCTTTGTATTGTTGTTACTGTGAATGATTGTAATGTAAAGAGCAGTTTCGGTCAATATTCTCACAAAACACCTCTTATTTTTACGTAATAAAGAGTTTAAAAAATCATTAAATTTCAAAAGGTCGGCTCTGCTTACATATATCACATGAGTGTTAGCTCAAATTACTAGAGACTTCGCGTACTCTTTCCCGCAAGTGGTTTACTTATTCATTATCGATGCGCTTTTAAAACTTTGAAGTAACAATGCAAAGGAATTTTGTGAAGCCTGATGGAGGAAACCTTGCAAAACTTCATGCATTTACGGCATACGCCTGAATCATTTGGCAACGAAGTCAGCCTGCGTCTCTCTCTCGTTGAATCAATAAAATAAAGCGCCAACACCAAGTGAGTTGTAGTAGCAAAGTTGGTAAGGTGACGAAGTGTGGTGGAAAAGGATGAATTTTCGTATACCGCTGAATGCGGAAATACTTTTTTTGCTCTTTGTGTTTGCAACACGTTCTGAGACTTCATTAATTGTGAAACCTCCCCTTAAAAAAATTTATGAAGGATTGTCCTGATTCACCCCTTACATTATTTTATTTTCAAACAGCTGAGCAAAACTGAACGTACTCAGACATTACTCTCTTTACTTATTCTGATCAACACTAAAGTGACATAATATTTTTAGCGCAACGCAATCTGACTTCCAACAACCCCTACAAAAGAATGTCCCTGACTAACAATAACCTACAACTTTCACGAATCACTTACCTCACAAAAATCTTCGTTACTCGAACTACTGCAATACAGCGAGCGCCAATACTGCCAGCTAAATAAAAGATTCTGACTACTGAAGTCACTAACTACTGATAGGCATCGTTAGCAAATGAAAGATTTTGATAGAGAACGAACAATGTATTTACCTTAATAGTGTTCAAAAGTCATAATATGTATGTATAAGTTCATGACATCCAGTCTTACAAATTTATTGCCTCTGATGGACACACGTCCAGATCATCCGCTCTCAAAACTCCGCCATCTCTCTCCCCATATCCACCACTACTGGCGGGTCACCTCCAACTGCGCAACGCTACGCGCTGTTAACAGCCAACTGTCCAACACTACAATAGCGAGCCGGCCGCGGTGGTCTAGCGGTTCTAGGCGCTCAGTCCGGAACCGCGGGACAGCTACGGTCGCAGGTTCGAATCCTGCCTCGGGCTTGGATGTGTGTGATGTCCTTAGGTTAGTTAGGTTTAATTAGTTCTAAGTTTTAGGCGACTGATGACCTCAGAAGTTAAGTCGCATAGTGCTCAGAGCCATTTGAACCAACTACAATAGCGAATACTACAACAATGCCACCCAGCCACAGACTGCATACAGCACAGCCAGTGTTTTTCATACAGAGCGCTACGTGGCGTTACCAACATAAAAACCTAAACAGCCTACTTACAATTGTCAAAGTTAAGCATTTTTCTGATATATTCGTTGTAGTTTACACGTAAGAGCGCGCTTTCTCAGTGAAGACTATATCCGATTTCGTGGTTTCCACATGTTTAAGAAATGAAAGATGAAATTACTGAGCGTGAAACAACTGACAGTGACGTTTGTACTTCTTCTTGTCACAAATAATTCACCACTTTTTTCGCAATACATAGCGATTTCCGAGAGTGTGGTCGGACAGGAATCTAAGAGCACAGCGTAAATTACTGCGAATGAAACTACCTGCAATCGTCTTTTTACTCTAGCTTGTCACAAGTATTTATCTGCGATCGAATCCTTAGCAACAGTAGACAGAGATGAAAGATTCCCGCCACAATATTTTCAGACTGTACCACCATATATGAAACATTTTGATTCATCAGATATAAATTATAAAAGGCGATTTTTTTAAAATTTTGTTTTTAAGAACCAAATCGTTCATGTATCATATAGGGAAGCAGGCTACTTCATCATTCGTAACTCTAGGAGCGAGTTCCAACCATATTCTAGGCATGTTCTTCTTCTTTGGCACTCTTTTAAACTATTTTCGGGTTCGTGGAAATGTGTTCCGTCTATGCAACTCACTGAAGGCAATTTGTTTATTGCCATATGCGTTGCGCTTCTTTTATTTGTGAACCATCTTCACAAATAAAAGAAGCGAAATGCGTATGGCAATAAACAAACAGACTTCAATTACCTGCATAGACGGAACGTACCTCCATGAATTTTGAAGCAACTAAGGAAAGACGGAATACAGAAAAAACGACGAATTTTTCGGGTGTTCCTATAGATGTATTTGTACAATGTGGTACAACACTCAATTCCTAACTCATATTCCGAAATGTAAAATCCAGAACAAGACGTCGATGTGAATGAGAATAAAATGACATAATGTGACCTTTACGACACCTTCCAGAACGCAGTCAATATTCTATCGTCATCATGCATTCATGGAAGCAAGTGGTCAGCGAAATTTGAACAGTATTACATACTCTAACCACACTTTTCGGTACTGTAAAGAATGCCATGCCTGTGTCGGCTACGAGCCACTTCGAATTCGTGGCGCTGTAGTGCGCATGCGCGGATCTGAGGCACATTGCCTTTTGATCGGTTGGCACGAGGAGAACTGACAACAGCGTTTCGGTTCGCTAGGACAGTTCGGCATCGCTTCCGAGATGCTTAGAGAATAATGCTGGGGCTCTCTTTCGAAAACAAGACTGTTCGTTGCGCTCGCGTACCGAACACATCGGCGAATTGGCAGAAAGGTACAGAATTGCAACATCAGCCATGAACCGAAAGTAACAGTATGAACCTAAGCACCGAAATGTGGGAATAGATCCCGACTCTGACAGCAATGTGCAGGTGGTCGAGCTGTCAGGACTTGTGAATTGGCGTCCAGCACTGGCGTTAAATGATAGAACACGACATTAGGTCAAAACTTTTTGGGTGGTCGGTCTTCTGACTGGTTTGATGCAGCTCATCACTAATTACTCTCCTGTGCCATCCTTTTAATCTTAGTTTAGCACTTGCCATCTACATCTTCAATCTCTCTCTTTCCCTACAGTCTTTACCCTCTACAGCTCCCTCTAGTACCATGAAAGTTATTCCTTGATGCCTTAACAGATGTTCTACCATCCTATCCCTTCTTACAGTCGGTGTTTCCATATATTCCTTTCCTCTCCTATTCTGCGTAGAACCTATTCATTTCTTACCTTATCAGTCCACCTTATTTTCTAGTTTCTTCTGTAGCAACAATGCTTCTATTATCTTCAGTTCTAGTTTTATGCTCCAAACGTACATTCTCAGAAATTTTTTCCTCAAAATAAGATCTGTAATTGATGCTAATAAATTTTTTCTGGCCAGGAAAGTCCTTTTTGCCAGTGCTAATCTACTTTTGATGTCCTCCTTGCTCCATCCATCGTGGGTTACTTTAACATATAGGTAGCAAAATTCCTTAACTACATCTACTCCATAATCACCCAGTTATGATGTTAATTTTGTCGCTGTTCTCTTGTCTGGTACTTCACATTACTTTCTTCTTTCTTCGAATTACTCTCAATTCATATTCTGTATTCATTAGACTGCTCATTCCATTCAGCAGATCCTATAATTCTTCGTCACCTTCACTGAGGATAGCAATGTCATCAACGTATCTTATCACTGATATCCTTTCACACTGAATTTTAATTTCACTCTTGAACCTTTCTTTTATTTTCATAATTGCTTCTTCGATGTATTGATTAAACAGTTGAGGCGGAAAGCTACATTCCTGTCGTACACCTTTTTTAATCTGTGCACTTCGTTCTTAATCTTCCATTCTTATTGTTCTGTCTTGGTACTTGTACATATTGTATATTACCCGTCTTTCCCTAAAGCTTTCTCCGGATTTCCAAGATCTTGCACCATTTGACATTGACAAACTTTTTTTTTTCATGTTATAAATCTTATGAACCGTCTTGAGTTTTCTTCTGTCTGGCTTCCATTGTTTACCGCTGCGTCAGAACTGGTGCCTTCACATTTCCTAAAGGCAAACTGATCGTCATTTAAAATCAAATAAAGAGAATATATTTCAGTGTACGACATACAAGTTAGAAAGTGCCACGTGCAGGCCAGTCTACCAAGATGAACAAACTAAGGAAATTGGGCGAAAGACGAAGTGATTAATTTTAAGATCTGTTGGTTACTGGCCATGGGGTGCAGACTCAGAGACTCTGCCACACGAGAAAGACTGTTCCACTCGAAGTCTCGATCACAAGAGAGCGAAGTAAGAGCGTTCTGCTCTCCAGAGACCTCTAGCGTCCACACACGTGGCCTGCTTCCCACGCTCGTTATTGGCTAAACCGATGGCGTGAATTCTCTAGCGGCTTCAGCAGAGTGCCAAAGGCGTCTCTTGTCAGCAGATTTAACCTGACAGAACTGCCTCGGTTCTGAAAGGCAGGCAACTTGTGTTACACAGGTACAGCCCAACTTACTCTGGGAAAAAACTTGTAACGACTTGACAGGGGTCTCTGAAATAATATTTTTAAAACCAGTTCCCCGAAAGATTCCTTTACTAGCTACCACATTGTTTAACACCAGATTATACAGATATTTCGTGGAACATTGACACACACACCGTAGAAAATCTGCCAGAGTAATTCTGCAGTCAGAAATCAACGGAAAAACTTAGCTTCTACCTGAAAACTTGCGTGCAGAGAACGGGCTGTTTATCACAAATAACGTGGGAAAACTACAGGGTGTGGTAGATATGTAATGAGACTCAGTCTAGAAAAACAAATTTATTGATCCAATTTGTACAAAACGTTAATATTCTTCAAAGTACTCGCCTTGGGCGTCGACACAACGTTGCCAGCGCGTTTTCCAAGCTTCATAGGCCCCACTGTAGTCCATTTGAGTTATCCCAGTTAGTGCCTTCGTGTCAGCACGTTGGATGTTCGGAATATCGTCGAAACGATGACCCTTCAGGCATCTTTTGACCTTCAGAAATAGGAAGAAATCAGGAGGACCCAAGTCAGGGCTGTATGGTGGCTGTGGAAAAACTTCAACTCCAATTCAGGTCAAGTAGGAGATCACGAGGAACGCTGTGTGCACCGGAGCGTTGTCGTGGTGGAGACGCCAGCGTTGAGCAAGGTCCTGTCGCTTCCGTTTGACGGCTCTGTGCAATTGCTGAAGGACTTCTTTGTAGAATTTGGCATTGACAGTCTTCCCCTGAGGGACAAACCCTTTTTGAATTAAGCCCCGCTTGTCGAAAAACACAATCAGCATTGTCTTGATGCGGGACTTTGACATTCTTGCTTTTTTCGGACGCGGGGATACCGGTGTGTGCCACTCCGAGCTCTGGGCTTTCGTTTCCGGGTCGTACTGGAATGTCCACAATTCGTCGCCTGTTACTACATTGTCTAAAAGGTGTGGATTATTTTCCAAATCATTCAACATCTTACGGCAAACGTCCACTCGTTGTTGCTTTTGTTTGGCGGTGAGCACTCGGGGAACCAATTTTGCGCAAACTTTCCTCATCATCAAATCTTGCGTAACAATTTGGTGAACCGTAAATTTATTCACGGAGACCTCATCGGCGATCATTTTGAGACTCAAACGACAGTCGGAGTCCAGGAGTTCTTTCACTTTGGCCACCGTTTCATCCACACGACTCGTTGAAGGGCGTCCAGATCGTTCCATGTCTTCAACGGATTCCCTCCCGTTTTTAAATTCATTAAACCACCGGAACACTTGAGCTCTTGATAGGGAGTCTTCTTTGTAGGCCTCCGTAATCATAGCAAAAGTTTCCGAAGCAGTTTTGCCCAAGCGAAAGCAAAATTTGATTGCATACCGCTGTTCTATCGAGCGATCCATCTTCAGCGTTTTCACAAGTGTCACAGGCACACAAACAACGTAATACGCGAAGCTCTACCCTCACTGCACCAGAGCTCCGACGCGACTGCGAACCGGTTCTATTGTTAGCTCAGATCCCCCACCACGTGACGTACAGGTGGAGACCGCCCTGCGAGCGACTGGGGCGCCGCGCGGCGGCCAGTCTCATTACTTATCTACCACACCCTGTACGTGAATCCAACTCACGTCATCATCTGCACTGTTTGGAATCATTAGCTGCAATGTGTGTGGACCAGATGACGCCAGACAAAGATAAAGCAGGGATGTATGTGAGTATTCAATAAATGGGTTAGGAAATCAGAAATGAATAATAGCAAATGGAATTAATAATTTATATTGATTTCAAATGGAGTAAGCAAAGGCGTAACGCACAAGGCTTCCAAGATAAACATGGAACATAATTCGAGAATTTCGGTTATCACAGGGATTCAAATTTATGTGTACGATTTCCAGCAAAATATAGAATGACCTAAATTGTAGGAGAGAATGATGAAACAGAATGCGTCATGTTTAAGCTTTAATGACCAGATCACGATCCCATAATTAGCAACTAGCTCACAAGAAACACAAAAACTCTGAAATTTTGTAACACCTAAATAGCAGTTCACATTTGCAGATCAACACAAGTTTACAGTGCAGAATTAACAAAAAAATAAATCATGCTTTGTCGAGTTCCATAAAAATGTATTGACTTACAACACCTTGCCTATTAGGAGCCACTTGTATTAAATGGAGCTTTCTCACCAAATCTGTCGACTCCTGCTGCCACCTCCGACAAACGTGTACTCATTACATGATTCCTAGAACCTAGTGTGTTTCAAACTTATAAGTGAACATGGTCGAACTTAGCGCTACCTACCTGACAGGTCGGTAACGCTCTTCCGCTGCCCTGTCTCAAACAACCTACACTACACATCGATACTTGCTACAGAACCTCTTCGCAGAATGTTAGAAAATACCAGTTCGCGAGTTACTGAAAGCATAACTGTTCAGGCATCGACAGTGATGTGTAACTGAGCTTACATCCATGCCGCCTCGTATTTGTACACACTGTTATCCTATTATACGAGTGATTCTAGTTGCGACTCACTAATTTTGTAGTTCTATAGTAGTACGCTATCTGTTCTGTGAACTGCATATGTCATTTTGTTGCGATCTGAATAGGTACTATAACAATTTTGTAAGTGAAATGCTCAAGAGAGTCAGAAGCAGGTAAGTTGCAAACAATAAGGAATGAAATAAAATGAGGCATGACGGGACGCCATAGACAGAGCCAGAAGACTTATTGTCCAGCCTATGGAGCATCTTGATGCAGGTTCCGCAACTGCAGTATTGACTTTGAATAAAGTACCACACCAGTTGCCCTTTCTTTCTGATTTAATAATCACGATCGGTTTCGACCCCCAAGGCCGTTATCCATGAGAAATGTTACCTGTAGATCCCGGTGTTTATGCGACTCTTCTTTCTGTTTTTTGATAAAATTCCAGCACCACCTTACACAGCTTGGCGCCACCACATCCTACTTACGCTCCTCGAGTGAGGTCTTAGGGGCCCCATTCCCATTTTTATTCTCTGGTTCCTGTTCCACCACTTGTTCATACTTTGTGCTGGCACTGTTCTCAGCTGACCCCAAAGTCAAGAGAACGGCATCCCAAAGGGCGCTATACTAAGCATCTTTTCCTGTGTCATCACTATTAATGGAACCCCTGACTGTATGTGGGTGATTTCTGTATCTGGGCTAAGTCCCATTCATGACCACTGCCTAGCGACAGCTCCAGAGTGCCATCTCACGCACTTCTATCTGGACGCTCTCACACAGTTTTCAATTCTATTCCCTTAAGTCAAGGGAGGTGCATTTCTGTCGCCGTACTACAGTCCATCCTGATCTGGAGCTATATCTCGACGTCCAACACCTGACTGTGGTCCCCCAGTTCCGCCCTTTGAGTCTTCTATTTGACCACAAGCTTACTTTGTTTCCCCCTATCCACCTCCTGAAGGTAGGCTGTTTTCGTAAACTCAATGTGCTTCACTTCCTTCCCCAAACCTCTTGGTGTGCGAATCAATCTTCTCTTCTCTACGTTTATTGCGTGTTGATTCTATCTCATCTTGACTATGGGTGTCAAGTTTATGGATTGTCTGCCACTTGCATGCTGCTCCTCTTGGACCTGGTCCACGACGGGTTCACGAGGGGTACCGTTTAGCCACCGCCACCTTTCGCATTAGCCTTGTCGATAGTCTTCTGGTTGATGCTGAGATCTCTTCTCCTTTGGTGTGGCAGTCTCAGCTCTTGCTTCCCTATGACGTCACTATCTACTCTACTCCTGCTCACCCATCCTACTCTATTCTCTTTGTGGCTTTGGAATATCACCTGCCCATTGCCCGTTCCCAGAGGTGTTTACCAGTTGCGCCCCGCCTAGCTTCTCCTCACCGCAATTTCCATCTTCCCTCCTTGTCCTATTTTCCACATTCTCTCCCAACACCCCCCCCTCCCCCTTGCTTGGTTAGTTCCTTGGCTCCAGATTCGGATGGATCCCTTCAAGGGTCCGAAAGACTCTATTGCTCCAATATCGTTCCATTGTTTGTTCTGCCCACTGCCATGAGGGTTTCAGGATGTTCCCGATCACATTGAATTTGCCTTCACATCTTCTGTTGCATGGGACAGCATCTCTTTCCTGCTACATGTGCTGTGTTTATCACGGAAATGATGCAAATATACCGAGCCCACTACTTTATTAAATGGTCCTCTCTCACCTGAGTTTTGTTATGTGTGGACTAAATGAGTGGCCTTCAGGCTGTCGCACCAAATTCCTCTTTGTTCAATCATGAGGTGACTCTTGGGGGCCAACCCCAATCTTCGTACAATCCAGGAGACTCCCACCACATGTTATTTTTCCCACAGTCTCTCACGTACTTGGTGGGCACATGGTTTTTTACTCTACAATGAGCTACCTGCGCCCTGCCCCTTGTAGTTGCGGGGTCCCCCTCATGGTGATCCACATTTCGCTGGATTGAGCCCACCTTTCGTTCCTTCAGGCTAAATACGCCCCCCCTCACCTCCTTGTCCCAGGTGTTAGTGGCGGAATCTCCCATGGAAACATCTGTCCTCAGTTTTCTTCACGAAACTGATTTGTCCTCCCAGGTTTCAGTACCTGAATTTCCTTCTGGAATTGGAGTGCCTCGGTTAGCGTTGGCGGTTTTGGCGGCCTTGGTCTTACCTCACACTGGCCATGTTTTTCCCTCCCTTTTCCCTATGTTTTGTCTGGTATTTGTGTTGCTCTGTTTCCCGTTTTCTTGTGTGTTCTCCCCGTGGCGTTGTCCCCATTATGTGATGATCATGGTATGGTGTGGGTATTGGGAAGGGTCGGTGGCAATGCTGATGCCCCAATGTACGTAGCATCCTTGGGATCCCACTGCTCTCACCAGTGCACCCCTCATCCTATCCTGTTCTTTACTCTTTCTGCTGCTCCGACGTTCCTTTTAGCTCTTTGTTTGCCCATTTTTCCTTCCCCTCGAGTGAACTGAACTGTCGTTTCTCCCTGATTTTCTGCCACCTTAAACCATGGAAACGATGACCTCGCTGTTTGGTCCCCTCACCCAATCAGACAACCAATCAGATACATCTGTATAATATGTATTACACGAATGGAGCTAATTTTTGATAGTTAATTTTGTTTTTAAAGTTTGCCGTTTCCACATTGACTGCGACAGAGAATTCTGAAAAATAAAATATATTTTAAAGTTACTACAAGGTTTTATTTTGTAATGACATATTCCCTCATAAAATATCTTTCAGTTCGTTAGACCATCTGGTACAACAGCTGTACGCAGAATATCTGAAGAATATCTGAATTAACAACAGTTTCGGTTGCAATTTACTCTTTTATTAAAATCGCGTTACGCCTTTGTGGGTCATTTTCAGATTATTTTCAGGGATAACAAAATAAGCAAGAAATATAGTATGGCCTTAGCAAGGAAGACTGTTTTTATTTCGAACACATTTCCTAGTCGTAATGTTTAAAATTTCTGTATCTGAGTACAGACGAATTTATTTCACATGGGTTACCACACGCCACGAAGTATTTAATAATGCTGTCTGGATTTTCTTTCTGCTTGTTATGTAGTAAGACGAATTTTCAAGTTGTTAGTGCCTCGTGTGAATCTAGTATTATACGAGGGCAGTTCAATAAGTAATGCAACACATTTTTTTTCTGAAACAGGGGTTGTTTTATTCAGCATTGAAATACACCAGGTTATTCCCCAATCTTTTAGCTACACAACACTATTTTTCAACGTAATCTCCATTCAATGCTACGGCCTTACGCCACCTTGAAATGAGGGCCTGTATGCCTGCACGGTACCATTCCACTGGTCGATGTCGGAGCCAACGTCGTACTGCATCAATAACTTCTTCATCATCCGCGTAGTGCCTCCCACGGATTGCGTCCTTCATTGGGCCAAACATATGGAAATCCGACGGTGCGAGATCGGGGCTGTAGGGTGCATGAGGAAGAACAGTCCACTGAAGTTTTGTGAGCTCCTCTCGGGTGCGAAGATTTGTGTGAGGTCTTGCGTTGTCATGAAGAAGGAGAAGTTCGTTCAGATTTTTGTGCCTACGAACACACTGAAGTCGTTTCTTCAATTTCTGACGAGTAGCACAATACACTTCAGAGTTGATCGTTTGACCATGGGGAAGGACATCGAACAGAATAACCCCTTCAGCGTCCCAGAAGACTGTAACCATGACTTTACCGGCTGAGGGTATGGCTTTAAACTTTTTCTTGGTAGGGGAGTGGGTGTGGCGCCACTCCATTGATTGCCGTTTTGTTTCAGGTTCGAAGTGATGAACCCATGTTTCATCGCCTGTAACAATCTTTGACAAGAAATTGTCACCCTCAGCCACATGACGAGCAAGCAATTCCGCACAGATGGTTCTCCTTTGCTCTTTATGGTGTTCGGTTAGACAACGAGGGAGCCAGCGGGAACAAACCTTTGAATATCCCAACTGGTGAACAATTGTGACAGCACTACCAACAGAGATGTCAAGTTGAGCACTGAGTTGTTTGATGGTGATCCGTCGATCATCTCGAACGAGTGTGTTCGCACGCTCCGCCATTGCAGGAGTCACAGCTGTGCACGGCCGGCCCGCACGCGGGAGATCAGACAGTCTTGCTTGATCTTGCGGCGATGATGACACACGCTTGGCCCAACGACTCACCGTGCTTTTGTCCACTGCCAGATCGCCGTAGACATTCTGCAAGCGCCTATGAATATCTGAGATGCCCTGGTTTTCCGCCAAAAGAAACTCGATCACTGCCCGTTGTTTGCAACGCACATCCGTTACGGACGCCATTTTAACAGCTCCGTACAGCTCTGCCACCTGTCGGAAGTCAATGAAACTATACGAGACGAAGCGGGAATGTTTGAAAATATTCCACAAGAAATTTCCGCTTTTTTCAACCAAAATTAGCCGAGAAATAAAAAGTGTTGCATTACTTATTGAACTGCCCTCGTACTTTACTGTCGTCACCATCGAAGTCTATGCACATTCGCATATAATTCGACACATTATTGATATTTTGAGAAATTTAAGTTATAGATGCTACAAAATGCGTACAGAAGATTTTACCGCAACTAGTACAGTGTACAAAATTTTGGTCATCAGCATAAAACAGGACACTGGTCCCTTGGAGAGCTACAGTTGGTGTATAATTGTTACCTGCCGATCATGTGACCCTTCACTGCTGACATACGTCGTGGCAGTGAAGCGACGGATGTGTACCAGTTGCTTGTATGAAATCAGCGCATTAAGATGGATCTACGTGGAGACGTGACAGAACGACAAAAAACAGCTATCACGTATGGAGGAGATCATGGCTACATCGTGAACGATGATACCTGATTAGTTTACGTTGGGACACGGACTGTAGAACATGTCTACAAGAATGGTGCAAACATCGCAGCGACGGAGCCTGATGTAAGAACAGTGGTCGCAAGTTGGTCCCGACAGGTATCAGAGACGAGTGTTACTTGTTTCGATGGTAATCGGTTTCAGATGATGTCAGCGAAAGCAGATACATCTCAAGCAGTTTCCGAGAGAAAATTGCGAAGGGAACTGCATGCAGTGCACATTTGGAGTTGGACGCTTCACAAAATGGCCGTGGCTCACGCTGGCACATAAAGATCCGCGCCTTCAATGTGTCAAGCAACACAGGAAGTGGACAGTAGTTGGACGTATGTAGTGTGGACCAAAGAGATGCGATTCTCTTTCCACAAAACGTAAGGTGTCGAGTGCTCCGACGGCCCAGTGAGATGATCAATCCAAAGTGTATTCTTTACGCCGTAGGTTATTCTGTACCGTGCTGTAGCTGATCGTAATTTCTGCACACTTCCTCGGTTTAGCGTGAAGTTGAGCCAGGATATTTATATCAAGATTCTCGGTATCCCATCAAGATTCTCCGTATCCAGGCACTGCACTTCTTTCTATATATTTGTCATAAGAATGCTCTTGGCACTCTCGTCTTCCAAGATGACAACAGGCGTGGGCTGCACACATACAGTCATTGCTTGAAAAACACTCAGGCTCTCTGTCGGACCTCGCATGTCCTGCAGGATCGCCCCGTTTCAAACGCTGCGGGAAGTATGGGACTAACTGGACCAGCGGGTGTAACACAGAGATTAACATGTACACAATTTGGTAGCTCTCCTGGGCTTAATCATCAGTGACACCTTCAGCTGGATATGGGATACGTGAACAAACTAATGGATTCTCTTCCTCGCAGATTTGAGATCATTATGAAGGCTAGAGGCCGTGTTGCGCGGTGAAGTCTCCTGGGTAGTTTGTTGTGTTACACAAGATGTCTCCTGTGGGGATTAATTTTTTGTCTGTATCGCTTAAAATCTTCCGTTATTTGCTGCTAGTAATCTATATATGACCTCTAGGAGTAGGATTCCACTAAAATTGATTAATATTTCCGATCAAGTTTACAAAAACAGACATAAGGTCCGAATAACCGCAATCAATGGTTTTACAATGTTACTTATAATCCGTCTTGATTGCATAAAATGTTTATTCACATGACCGGTTTCGGTTCCTCTAGAACGAACTTCAGATCTGCAATTTCGGTTACAGGAATAACCCGTCTACACACAGCAACCTTGACGTGACGCATCACGGTTTTGAATTGTGAATCCCATTTCTTAGATCGCACTCGCAGTTAAATCTTGAGTGAGGTTTCTTTTGTCACTGCAACCACACCAACTTCTGGAATTTCATTCAAAAGATTCTGGGGAAAGAAAGAACCTGTGCTGATAAACCTCTACGTTGTTAGATTTTCAAACAGCTGAGCAAAACTGAACGTACTCAGACATTACTCTCTTTGCTTATTCTGATTAACACTAAACTGACACACAATATTTTTAGCGCAACGCAATCTGACTTTGAAAAATCCCTACAAAAGAATGGCCGTGACTAACAATAACCTGTACCTTTCATGAATCACTTACCTCACCAAAATCTTCGTTACTCGAACTACTGCAATACACCGAACGCCAATACTGTCAGCTAAATAAAAGATTCAAACTAATGAAGGCACTAACTACATATAGGCATAGTTAGCGAATGAAAGATTTTGATGGAGAACAGACAATGTATATACCTTAATAATGTTCAAAAGTCATCATACATATATCAGTTCATGATGTCCAGTATTACAAATCTACTCTTTCTGATGGACACACGTCCAGATCATCCGCTCTCAAAATTCTGCCATCTCTCTCCCCACATCCACCACTGCTGGCAGCTCACCTCCAACTGCGAAACGTTACGCGCTGTTCACATCAAACTGCCCAACAGTACAATAGCGAATATTCCAACAATGCAAACCAGCCACAGACTCTACACAGCACAGTCAGTGATTTTCACATAGAGCGCTACGTGGCGTTACCAACATAAAAATCTAAACAGCATACTTACAATATCAACCATGTAATCTGTATCTCTAAAACATACACACACACATACACGCACACGTCGTCAGTCGCATTTTCTCTGATGTTACAGCAGATATTTGCAATTCAGTTTTTATGGAGTGTAGGCGGTGTCAGCCGAAACAGTGCTAATCTAGTCTTTCATACGACCCCCAGTGGCAACAGAAAGCGTCTCCTGTTACGAGCAAAATGGTTTTGAAAGCATAATTTTACGTGCCCTTTCGATTTTGCAGTCCTAAATTAGTCTAGTGCGATTTGTTTTATAGATATGTACGAAGATGGACAGTAAAAGACAAGAAATAACCGCTGCCCAGTAATTTCCACTATAGTACTGATTATTCTTCGAGTTTTACTGCCCCTATTCACACTTATCGATAAAAATATATCGCACTAGACTAATATTTGGGACCGCTCAGTATATGGGCACGTATAATTCAGCATTAAAAATCATTTTGCTCGTAACGGGAAAGAAAACCGACGCTTCCTGTTGCCACTGGGCGTGGCATGAAAGACTTAATGCGGACTATTTGTTTCGGCTGAATCCAGCTACACATTACAACAACGAAACTGTAAAATCTGCCGAAGCACCAAAGAAAAAGCATCTGATGTTTCGTAGAAGACACCATGTATGCACAAATTGTTTTTTAAATCGGGTAAGATGCGCAGTGCATAGCACTCTGGACTCGCATTCGGAAAGACGACGGTTGAAGCCAAAGTCCAGCCTTCCTGATTTAGGTTTTTCGTGATTTCCCTAAATCGCTTTAGCCAAATGTCGGGATGTTTCCTTTGAAAGGACACGGCCGACTTCTTCCCCCATCCTTTCCCAATTCGTTGGGACCGATGACCTCGCTGTTCGGTCCCCTCCCCCGAATCAACCAACCAACTAACCAACAAACCAACTGTTCGTTAAGCAGGCGATTTGTTTATGCAGACTTTTCCTTCTCTGAAGGAGAGATGACAACAGTAATTTAAGTTAATGGGCTCGCGAAAAGGCTTCTTTGTTTCTAAACTTTCTTGGTTCAGTACCTTAAGTCCCCTACATTCGTTTTCTAAGGATTAAAACTATTTATCCTTCTGCAGTTGTTTGAAATTTCTAGAGTGATTGTTTATTAATGTTATAATTCACTTGAGCAATATATCAGCTTATTTTGACACGTAGTCTCTATCAACTGCATTAAAAATCGAAGTTTCATTTACGCTGCGTAGCCGTTAGAATAAAAGGGGAGTGAAAAGGCAACTGTCCACGAACCATTTTACTCACCTCAGGTTGTACCTACGCCGGTTCGGTCACGGCATGATCGGTTCTGGTGGAAAATAAGACTCTTCTACAGCAAACATGCTGGCTTCGTACTGTGAGGAGAGAGAGAGAGAGAGAGAGAGAGAGAGAGAGAGAGAGAGAGAGAGAGATAGTATATTGCACGGGTGGCAAACATAAAATTTTACCTTTGTTAAATGGGGTAAAAAATTTCTCCTCACCGACATTATTCCGAATTGGGAAATGAGGTCTCTCAGCATATTCTTCGAACGCTTAGTATAGATCAGCAATAGCTCACTGTCAAAATAAGCGAAACAGCGAGAGAGATACAGGAAGGCGGGGGGGAGGGGTGAAGAAATAGTTATGACTCTGTTGATTGATTTTACGTCCGTTGTTATGAATGTTTAAAATGAGTGTTTCAACTTGACGCGGTAATTGCCTTTCAGTTTCGTGGGGCTCCAATACAAATACAACAGTGTTCTGCATTGTAGCGTTTCATATTTTTCCAGTGTTCTACACAGTCAACTTTTTCCCCTGAAGTTCATACTGCAACATGTATTATATAACAGCAGTACTGGAACTCAGGAACGGTCGAATACGCGTTAAAATGTTATCGAAAAGCATTATTTACTCGTAGTTATAGGTTTATATACAAAATGACTTAGTCCGGAACCGCGCGACTGCTACGGTTGCAGGTTCGAATCCTGCCTCGGGCATGGATGTTTGTGATGTCCTTAGGTTAGTTAGGTTTAACTAGTTCTAAGTTCTAGGGGACTAATGACCTCAGCAATTGCGTCCCATAGTGCTCAGAGCCATTTGAACCATGGATGTGTGTGATGTCTTTAGGTTAGTTAGGTTTAAGTAGTTCTAAGTTCTAGGGGACTGATGACCACAGATGTTAAGTCCCATAGTGCTCAGAGCCATTTGAACAAAAAGACTTAATGGAAAACAACGTATCTCTTTCATTACTAATCCATCATACGCAATATCGCCATACAGTAATTACGTGTATTGAACCATTCGCACATATTGGGGTGCGGTATGCGTAGTAAAGAACTGTTGTTAGTGGTTTATGGTGGTAGATAATATATACAAAGTGTATCAAAAAGAATCATCCATTTTAAAAGAAATTATAACTATTATGTCATTTGAGATTTGTGCGTCAACAACGTACTGCTGGAAAGAGCGAACTCTCAAGTTTTACATGGGTTCCGCTAGGTAGCAACAGTGTGCGCCCACTTTAGTTCTAGTAAAAATGATGCCGGGACAACAGAAAACGTTTTGTGTTCTACGTTTTGCGGGGTGCATGTCACTAGTAACTGTTCTCCGTAAGTTTCGTACTAGGTGTGGTGTGGTTCCCCCTACAGCACAGAGCATTAGACGGTGGCATGAACAATTCCGAGAAACAGGTTGTTTGTGTAAAGGCAGATCACCGGGCCGTCCCCGAGTGCCCGACACAGCCGTCGAACGCATTCGCCATAGTTTCACAAGGAGATCCGTTCGCCGTGCAGCTCGACCGCTCGACGTGCCCCCTGTGTCTGACTGGCTTTTACACATGAAACCATACAAAATTCAGCTACTGCAAGCTCTTCGTGAAGGTGACAAACAACAACCTGTGGAGTTCTGTAATTTCGTTCGTGGCAAGATGGAGGATGGAGGTTTCCTTCCACACTTAGAGTTCAGGCAAAATTTCATTTAAATGGAAAGGTGAACCGTCATAATGTGAGAATATGGGGTACGGAAAAACCATATGAAGTTGTTCAACGTGAGAGGGACTCTCCAAAATTTAATGTGTTTTGCGCAGTTTCATGGGAAAAGGGATATGGTCCATTTTTCTTTGCCGAGAAAACTGTTACAGGAAGTACATGTCTCGATATGCTTGAGGACTTTCTTTTCCTAGAATTGGAGACTGATTCGAACGACTTCATTTACCAACAAGATGGCGCACCGCCACACTGGCATCTGGAAGTGCGGGAATTTTTAAGTCAAAGGATTATTGAACGATGGATCGGTCGCACTGGACCGAACCATTCAACCTTACATTACTGGCCTCCACGGTCACCGGACCTGACTGTATGTGATTATTTGTTGTGGAGGCTTATAAAAGACTCTTTTTATGTTCCTCCGTTACCAACAATAATGAATGAAGTGAGACATCGCATAACAGCAGCTGTAACTCAAGACATGGTCGCTGCAGTGTGAGAGCAATTTGAATACTACATTGACATATGCTGTGTATCTCGAGGGGAGCATACTGAACATCTATGAAAAGGTATGGAAAAAAATCTTTGAATTTCCCATTCATCAAAAACCAAACTTCATTACATATGTTTATTACTTTCAGAAATATTGACGTACCAAATCGGGTGATATACCCTGTATTTTGTCCTTGCTTAAATTGCTTATGTCTTCTGATGAGTAGGCCAGCATACACAGCGGCGCAGGTTTTCGATGAGAGCGGAGTTTGGCTGGACCGTTGTGCAAGTGTGTGCTTTTAAGGAAGTACTTTGGTTTATTAAAATAAAAAATGAAATGCAAAAGCGTATGCATAAACATACAACGGAAACGCTACCGATGGAACATCTAAAATAGCTAACTTCGGCTACCATAGTATAAATCTAATATAAAGAATTTCCCACCCCACAGTAAAAACGTAGAAAAACATGATTGGGCTCCAAAATGGAACGATAGAAAACATAGCCTAAGATGCATGTATACAGTTCATACATAAAAGTATAGCTTTGCTCTATTTAAACTATTTTTTCATAGGGGCGCTGAAGTAATTCTGCAACAACAACACTTGTTCACCTGATAGTGTGTTAACACTCAGCTACAACCCACACTCTAATCACGAGTCTGACAGACAATACATATGGACAGTACAGTATACTCTCACAGAGGAACTAACATACAGCCAGTTGTGAAGATACATAGACAGGCAACAGATTCACTACAGCTTGTTCCTAGGATACAATTATATCACCCAACAGCTGCGCCATGCTTCATGATATCAAGCAAAATTATAATAAAATCAGAGCCCAGCAAGGCCTTGGAAGGCTTTTTCAAATGACGTAGAATTATACACGGTGAACATTTATAAAACCAACAAACTGCTGGGACACATTCCTGACTGGAAATGGAGGAAGAAAGGTCCTATGAACACGTGTCGGAAATGCATCGTTGCCACGGTAGGTGGTGCTGACGAATGACAGTTCCTCTGACCACGTGCCGTGTGACCCTTGTGTGTTGCAGCCTGGTCATTGACGCAGCGTAGTGTAAGCATCAGAATGGTCCGGTGTTCATGTCGGGAACAGGCAGAGATGGTGTTTGTGTGCGCACTAGCAGATGAAAACGGTCGAGAGGCAGCACGGCTATGCCAAAACAAGTACCCTCACAAACTCCAACCACAGCGCACAACATATCAAGCCCTTTTTGGCCGTTTGTGTGACCATAGATTAGATTAGATTAGATTTACTTTCATTCCAATTGATCCGTAGTGAGGAGGTCCTCCAGGATGTGGAACATGTCAGAAAAACAACAATACGTGACAAATATTTACAACTAAAACAAATAACCTAATGTACCATTCCACAGGTCCCAAGTGGAATGATCGTCATTTTTTAATGAACACTATATGAAAGTCATTTTACAAATACTAATGCACTGAATCTAAAATAAAAAAGTTTTTCATTTATTTATAAGGTAATAAACATGTAATACAACTTCTATAATACTTATTTACAATGAACACATTACTGCACTGAAATGGTGCAGAAGTTAGATTGTACTTACACACACACACACACACACACACACACACACACACACACACACATTTAGTCCTTTCAGACAGACGAATGTGCGGGAAGGCGGCGGACTGTGTTAACACCAGATTTAGAGGACTGGTTTCTACAGGCTGTTGAGACGAACCCTACTACAAACTTCATGGAAGTTGCCCGCCAACATATTTTAAGCTAAAGTACGATTACGTGAATCCTGCATGGCAACCGCTACTACCCTATCTCGTGCAATCCCATGGAGGCAACTTTGACCATTTGTTGTGACGTGGATGAGATGCACCTCTGTACTACGTTCCAGGACGATTTGTTGTCGTAGCACTCATACTGCCCATTTCTGGACACATGTTCATAGGACTTTTTCCTGGTTTTCCAGTCAGAAATCCACCTCTGTAGTCTGTCGGTTTCATTAACGTTCATTCTGTATGAGGCACTGTGCTACCAATGCATACGCAACAAAGATCCGACCGTGTTTTTCACAATTCAACTCTTGGTCTTATGGAGTCACTCTTACAGTCTGCTTTTCATGATTCTTTCTTGTCTTCCAGCTGTCGTATCTTCTGGACTTGGGAAGGTTAGCACCGTCTGCTGTTGCACCTGAGCGATGTCTTGCACTCCTTTGTACACCTTGTTGACCATTCACTGTCTAATTGCTCCACTATGTCTCTCGACTCCGCGGTTCTGTTCAACTTGACCAGGGCCTGTATATTTTTGCCGGCGTATCCCAACTGCTTTTCTCTGGATAGCCCTCCTATCGCCGACCAATGAGGCGCTCGCACTGTTTCTCGCACTCTTCTGGCGACCACTTTCACATGACTAGTCACAGCAACGAAACTCGAACACGCTCCTCTAGCGGCGGAAGGAAAAAAATGTGCTGCAGTACACGGGACAGCACGCTTTTCATGGCATTCCGGCCTGAATCTTTGTTTAGCTGACGTTGAAACGGACATCGCACAATGGAAGAGAAATTTAACTTCGACTTCAGAAAATATGCATTCTGCGTTAATTATGTATAACAACAGGTTAGTGAGGGCCAAATATTCTTGAATACTGCTGTGTCAATCCAACCGTCCCTGCAACTGTCTAGATGTGCTATTTTCGGTGTTTTACTGCATCCATTAAAGCAAACTACACTGACGGAAAAAAAAATCGCAACACCAAAAAAATAATTTGTAGAATCCAAACATGGTCCGTGTAAGCTGTATTCGTTTTTAATATCTATGCTATTGGCCAGTTTCAAACATTTTTCGGTTTCAGGCACGTATCTTAAGCTTCCAGCTTCGTTTTACGTTATGATATATCGCTGGTAAATGTGGCTAGGAATACATATTACTTCTGCCAGACCCAGACAGAAATAAGATGTATTCCTGTCCACATTTATCATATATCATAGTGTAGAACGAAGCTGTAAGCCTGAGATACGTGCTTGAAAACTACCGAATTTGAAACTGACCAATCGTATAGATAATAAACAAAACGCCGTGTTTTCATTCTGAAAACACGTTGAGGCACTGGACCCACCGCCCCCCCCCCCTCTCTCTCTCACTCTCTCTCACACACACACACACACACAAAATGAAACTTCAAAAAATAATGAATGTAGGGTAATGAAATTTCGGTAATACATTTCTCAGGATAACATATTTAAATGATTAACATTACAAGATCGCAGATTAATGTAAGCGCGAGATAATCCGTTGCAAATAAGAAATGCTGGGACATTAATAATCGATGCAACCCCCAGAATGCTGTATGCAACCTTGCAAACGTGAATGCATTGTTTTGCATGGGTGCCGTATGTCAGTGTGTGGGATGGAGTTCCATGCCTGTTCTACTTGGTCGATCAATACACGGTCGGTTAGTGCTGTTCGTGGATGGCGTTGGATCCGTAGCCTGATGATTCCCATATATGCTGGATTGGATACGGCTCTGGTTCTCGACTAGGTCCAGGCAACATGTCGAGGCTCTGTAGAGCATATTGGACTACAAGAGCGGTGTGTGAGCGAGCGTTATCCTCTTGGAAAACACCCCCTGGAATGCTGTTCATGAATGGTAACATAACAGGTCGAATCACCAGACTTACGTACAATTTTGCAGCCAGGCATCTATTTCGATTTAACTAAGGCGCTTAATTGTGTTGATCACAAAATATTTCTTGAGAAGTTGGACCATTTCGGAATACGGGAAGTAGCGCACAACTGGTTCACCTCTCACTTTAAGATCAGACAGTAAACGGTCACGGTCATTCTCTAAAGTACTGAGAAAGGGTATGATTTGGAGTCCAAGTGGGGCACGGTTAAGGGGGTGGGGGGTGGGGGTGCCCCAGTGGCGGGGCCGCACCTTTTTCCTTATTTATACAAATAATACGCCTTCTAGTATTACAAGTGAACCTAAAATATTTCGGTTTGCTGATGACACTAGCTTGGTAGTAAGGGATGTTGTGTGCAGCGGTGGTACTGTTTCAAATAGTGCAGTTCAAGACGTAAGTTCATCGCTTGTAGGAAATAAACTAATGCCAAATCACAGTAAGATTCTGTTATTACAGTTTCTAACACACAATTCAACAAAATCTGACGTTTTAATTACACAGAATGGTTAGTGAGCCTGAACAGTTTAAATTTCTAGGTGTTTCGATAGATAGTAAACGGTCGTGGAAAGGCCATGTTCAGGATCTTGTTCAAAGACTTAGTGCTGCAATTTTCATTATTAGAGCAGTGTCTGAAGTAAGTGATAACTCGACATGAAAAATAGTCTACTTTGCTTGTTTTCATTCTCTTATGACGTTTGAAATTATTTTTTTGGACAACTTTCCCATTCTCAAACTATATTTTTAGCTCAGAAACGGGCGGTTCAGGCAACAAGTGGTGTAAGTTAGCGAACCGCTAGCGACCTCTGTTTATTGGTTTCGATGTACTGGCATTGGCCTCTTAGTATATATATTTGTAATGTCTTTCCCACCGAACGAGGTGGCGCAGTGGTTCGACACTGGACTCGCATTCGGGAGGACGACGGTTCACTCCCGCGTCCGGCCATCCTGATTTAGGTTTTCCGTGATTTCCCTAAAATCACTCCAGGCAAATGCCGGGATGGTTCCTCTGAAAGGGCACGGCCGACTTCCTTCCCCATCCTTCCCTAATCCGATGAGACCGATGACCACGCTGTCTGGTCTCCTTCCCCAAAGCCAACCAACCAACCAATGTCTTTCCTTGTTAACAACATCACCTTACTGCCAAGAATTAGCAGCTTTCACCCAATAAATACTGGACAGAAATCCAATCTGTATTTGGATCGCGCTTCTTTGACTCTTGTACAGGAAGGCGTGCAGTATTCTGCTGCATCCTTCTTCAATAAGCTACCACAAGAAGTCAAAAATCTTAGTAGTGATCCACGCGCTTTCAAATCCAAACTGAAAAGTTTCCTCATGGGTAACTCCCTCTAATCTATCGAGGAGCTCCTAGAAAAATGAAACTGATTATGTTGTTGATTGCGTTTATGTAAACTTATAGCTTGTCGTCTTTTTAGGATTCATAAAGATTTTACTTTATCTATTATAACTTCCTTGTAATTTCATGAACTTCCATGTTCCATGATCATGGAGTTTTTCTCCTCAATTTGGTCCTACGGAACTAGAAGTGTAAAATAAAATAAAAATAAAAATAAAACGATGGTCTTCACTCTCGGTTATGCGACGTGGCTGTCCGTAGCCCGGTCTTCTTACGCCCGTACATTCTAGTGACTACCGATGCCAACAGTCATGTGCAGTTGCTACATTCCTCCACAGCCTTTCTATAATTCTGCAGAAGGAATATCGAGCTTCTTGTAACCCTATCACATGAACTCTTCAAACTCTGAGGTGTTGATAATGACCTCTCTCGCGCCTTAAAGGCATTCTTGAATAACATCGCGTCAAACGTCCAATTTCAAATATAACTAATTCTGACGACCGTTACATCGTGTATTTAAAGCAAAACTCATTGCTTCCTGATAGTGGAGTTAATAGCGCCACTCTTATACGACTGGTGCAAAATTTGAATAGACATCATCTTCCAGATGAAGAAACAGGCCTGCCAACTATATTTTATGTCGCACAACTCCTTCTTCGCATTGCGTTTATCTTTTTCATCACTATGTATCGTTCCAGAGACCTTTTGAAGTTTCAAACATCTATGAAGTAAACAGAGTGGTCCATTGATTGTGACCGGGGCAAATATCTCACGAAATAAGCGTCAAACGAAAAAACTACAAAGAACGAAACTTGTCTAGCTTGAAGGGGGAAATCAGATGGCGCTATGGTTGTCCCGCTAGATGGTGCTGCCATAGGTCAAACGGATATCAACAGGGTTTTTTAAAATAAGAACCCCCATTTTTATTACATATTCGTGTAGAACGTAAAGAAATAGGAATGTTTTAGTTGGACCACTTTTTTTCGCTTTGTGATAGATGACGCTTAATAGTCACAAACATATGGCTCACAATTTTAGACGAACAGTTGGTAACAGGTAGGTTTTTTAAATTAAAGTACAGAACGTACTTACGTTTGAACATTTTATTTCAGTTGTTCCAATGTGGTACGTGTATCCGTGTGAACTTATAATTTCTGAGAACGCATGCTGTTACAGCGTGATTACCTGTAAATACCACATTAATGCAATAAATGCTCAAAATGATGTCCGTCAACCTCAATGCATTTGGCAATACGTGGAACGACATTTCTCTCAACAGCGAGTAGTTCGCCTTCCGTAATGTTCGCACATGCGTTGACAATGCGCTGACGCATGTTGTCAGGCGTTGTCGGTGGATCACGATGGCAAATATCCTTCAACTTTCCCCACAGAAAGAAGTCCGGGGACGTGAGATCCGGTGAACGTGCGGGCCACGGTATGGTGCTTCGACGACCAATTCACCTGTCATGAAATATGCTATTCAATACCGCTTCAACCACACGCGATCTATGTGCCGGACATCCATCATGTTGGAAGTACATCGGATTCTGTCATGCAGTGAAACATCTTGTAGTAACATGGGTAGAACATTACGTAGGAAATCAGCATACATTGCACCATTTAGATTCCCATCGAGAAAATGGGGGACAATTATCCTTCCTCCCATAATGCCGCATCATACATTAACCCGCCAAGGTCGGTGATGTTCCACTTGTCGCAGCCATCGTGGATTTTCCGTTGCCCAGTAGTGCATGTTATGCCGGTTTAAGTTACCGCTGTTGGTGAATGACGCTTCGTCGCTAAATAGAACGCGTGCAAGAAATCTGTCATCGTCCCGTAATTTCTCTTGTGCCCAGTGGCAGAACTGTACACGACGTTCAAAATCGTCGCCACGCAATTCCTGGCGCATAGAAATATGGTATGGGTGCAATCGATGTTCACGTAGCATTCTCAACACCGACGTTTTTGAGATTCCCGATTCTCGCGCAGTTTGTCTGCTACTGATGCGCGGATTAGCCACGACAGCAGCTGAAACACCTACTAGGGCATCATCATTTGTTGCAGGTCGTGGTCGACGTTTCACATGTGGCTGAACAGTTCCTGTTTCCTTAAATAACATAACTATCCGGCGAACGGTCCGGACACTTGGATGATGTCGTCCAGGATACCGAGCAGCATACATAGCACATGCCCGTTGGTCATTTTGGTCAAAAGTGGTCCAACTAAAATATTCATATTTCTTTCGTACTACACAAATATGTAATAAAATATGCGGGTTCCTATTTAAAAAAACGCAGTTGATATCCTTTTGGCCCATGGCAGCGCCATCTTGCGGGCCAACAATAGTGCCATCTGGTTTCCTCCTTCAAGCTAGACGAGTTTCGTTCTTTGTAGTTTTTTCGTTTGGTGCTTATTTCGTGAGATATCTGGCCCGGTCACTATCAATGGACCACCCTGTATATGCAGACTGAAGCGACGAATGAAAATTTGTAGCAAGGCTGATGCGCACCAGGGTCTCCTGCTTACTAGGCAGGTGCCCGAACCACAACGCCACCCTGGCACAGTGACTTTGCAGAGCTACACGGACTACCCCAGCACACCTCCTTCCTCAGACCAAATTCCTCGTTACGACTCAACCCAGTTGGTATTCCAATCACAGTCGAGCAGCGTCACAGAGATTCTACAACCCTACTGAAATAGCACCTCAGCATCGAATGAAACGGGGTATCGCTCCTAAATCCCAGGCATCGGTGCTTTAATCAGATGATTCATTCTCAGTTGTGCAAAGCCACTGACACTGAGGCAGGTTGCATCTGCACAGTAAGCAGGAGACCCGGGTTCGAATCGCTTTCTTGGTGCAAATTTTCATTCTCTTGTTTGAGCATATACACATTTTACTGTATTATTGTGAAAATTTAGAAGAGAGACATCCCAACAAAAATTAATAGACCTCTGGTGTCAATCTAAAATATGTCATTGTACCACTATTTGTGTTCTGCATCTACATACTAGCAGGTGTTCCATAATTTTACTCAAGGAACATGCAGGTGTTACCAGTCGTACCATACTAAAACACCATTCTGGACTAAGCCTTCAGCGTTTTATACTGTTGTATCCTCAAACTGACAAACCTAGCATTAAAGTTTCTGACCAGAATAATACGCGAAAGGAATTAAAAAAAGTAAGGATCTGTTACATGACAATTGGCTTTAGGGACGATAAAACCTCCAGAGAGGCAGTTTTGACGTTACTTTTTAGTACTGAAAGCCAGGCTATCATACAATTTGTCAAGCCAGACAACGCATTAATCAACGTAATGTAGTTGAACGCGCCCGAAACAGTAAAAAAAATAATCATTCAATATAGGCAACAGCACGTAATATAGAAGATGTACAAAGGAAAGGGAAAGATACGCATGATAGTGAGTGTTTCATAGTCTTGATATGAAACGTCAAGGGCTGATAGAACATATCAATGGGAACAACGTCTGTTAGAGACAAAGTGTTCGCTGACATCTTCTGGCGACGCTTGAAGTCTTGTGTGCTGAATCCGCCGGTCCTGGGACGACGAAATTTCGCCAAGCTGGCAGGGTCTACTAACTAGATGTCCTGTACAGGCATTTGACCTACAATAGTAAATTTCTAGATTGGCTTTCAACAGAAAAAAACTTAAAATTAATGTATCCAAGCGGGGAAAGGTATTTTAGAAGTCAATGAGGAACTTGGCCTACCCCATTTCACGTGGAGCAAATATCTGGATTGTAGGCAAAACACCGTGAATTGCACACCGCAGAGGACATAGACCCCCTCGCCCTCAAAGGCGTAATCAACATTAGCAAACGCCTAACGTCGCCCGGAAGCACACCCAACATTTTGTCTCTAATAGAAGTTGTTCCGCATGACATGATCTATCATCCCTGGACGTTTGGTGCAAAGACCTTGAAACACCCTGTATCTGATAATCTAAGGGAAAGATCAGGCTCACCAATACTTGTGAGATGGTCTTCCACTGTTACAGCAGCAGCAGTTGCTCGTGAAACACTTTTTGTTCTGAGCGTGTTAGACAATTGTTAGCACACAGATACCAGTTGTTATACACATGGAGAAGAGTTCCAGCAACGTTTGTAAAACAATATTTATCACACAGCAGTTTGAAAACCGTCTCTGGTCATTACTAGCATCAAAACCATCATGAAACCCTAGCGGGGAAATTGTGCATCTGCGACATTTTGATCACATACGAAAATGTTTCTTTTCATCTCCTCAAAACACTTTAAAATCTTGTGTATAATTTAAAAAAAATGGTTCAAATGGCTCTGAGCCCTATGGGACATCTGAGGTCATCAGTCCCCTATAACTTAGAACTACTTAAACCTAACTAACCTAAGGACATCACACACATCCATGCCCGAGGCAGGATTCGAACCTGCGATCGTAGCAGTCGTGTGGTTCTGGACTGAAGCGCCTAAAACCACTCGGCCACCACGGCCGGCTACAGTTTTTTAAAAGCCGTTTATATGTCTTTACACTATCACATTTAAAGTCATTAGCTTTGTTTGAAACAATTTTATGTCTTACAATGGACATATCTCACTCAATGGATGCCAAGTAGGATGTTCACTTACCAGTAACCCTCTTCCACTGCGTCACTGCGGAAATTAAACTAATCTGAAGATGATCCATACCATACAGGTATTCAACCGTAACCATACTATATTTGTCGCTAGTGTTTCGACTGTAAACTGCCCAAGTCCACCTAATATACTGGTAGGGCGAGCCAAATACGTATGAACATGGAAAATTCCTGATGGTAAAAATACCTTAACGAGAACAGAGATACATGCCACTCCAACTGCTCTATGAAGGATGTGGCTTCAAAAATTCTGCACGAAAGGCAGACAGTACCGTTGTCTTTGAAACCTGACTATTGCCAATGCCAGAATGCACATTTTATCACGGATAAAATCGTCATAAAGATTAATTAAGTCATTGGACAAGTATATTACGATAACTTCACTGGAAATTGATTCTCAGAGGCATGAGTAAGACATTAAAACAGGACATTTTCAGAAGGTCGATGGATTGAAGTCTCCCATTACCATGAGGCTACACTACAACACTGATATCGACATACCTCCAAAAGACAACAAAACTTAAAACTTGCAGAATCTGATATCTTCTCCACAACGTCTTCCATAAAAAATTTTGCCACCAATAGAGACAAGGGATTTCCGATGGCATAAGATGATTGTACGATGGAAAAAAAATCGGCAAATTCACTTATAGAAAAAGAAATAAGTGCAGCTGGAAAGACGACGACGAGTCATAACCGATGACGATGTATGCCACGTGGGAGACAGGTGATGCTCTGATAATGGTTTCAACGTCGCCCGCCAACAGACAACGTAGTGGCATAGCTATTAGAGCCACATCTCTATCTACCTTTTAATAGGGAATGCTCACAGCCAGAAGGGTCAGTGTGGTGCAGAAGTGTGAAGCGAGCAGGGGTAACGACGCCACAGAGACGCAATCGTGCTTCCTACAACCAACTGGGGTGAATCTGAACGGGGTCAAATTGTGCCCTTCCGAGTAACGGGATGATTCCTTCGGAGAATTGTCACACAAGTAGGACATGGTTCGTCAGTTGTGCAACAATCCGGGTGTTAGTGCTCATGTGAACATTTTCACACTCCCCGGCCGGAGTGGCCGTGCGGATCTAGGCGCTACAGTCTGGGGCCGGGCGACCGCTACGGTCGCAGGTTCGAATCCTGCAACGGGCATGGATGTGTGTGATGTCCTTAGGTTAGTTAAATTTAATTAGTTCTAAGTTCTAGGCGACTGATGACCTTAGAAGTTAAGTCCCATAGTGCTCAGAGCCATTTTTTTCACACTCATATACGTGGTTCTGGACATTCACGCAATACAAACACCCGTCAGGATCGTTGTATTCTACGGGCAGGAGTAGCAGGGCGTTGTGGCTGAGCGGTTCTAGGAGCTTCAGTCCGGAACCGCGCTGCTGCTACAGTCGCAGGTTCGAATCCTGCCTCGGGCGTGGATGTGTGTGATGTCCTTAGGTTAGTTAGGTTTAAGTAGTTCTAAGTTCTAGGGAACTGATGACCTCAGATGTTAAGTCCCACAGTGCTCAGAGCCATTGGAACCATTTAAGGGCAGCAGTGGCAGATCGTACAGCAACCGAAGCACCAATAAGACGGCTTGTGAGCCCAGACAAGTCAAGACAAACTGTTGCGAACCGATTATTAGCAGTGGGAATACGGGCACGCACACCAGTAGACCGTCTTTAAATCGCGCCACAACACCGACGTGCACGGCTCGACTGGTGCTGTCAGAGACTACATCTACATCTACATCCATACTCCGCAAGCCACCTGACGGTGTGTGGCGGAGTGTACCCTGAGTACCTCTATCGGTTTTCCCTTTTATTCGAGTCTCGTATTGTTCGTGGAAAGAAGGATTGTCGGTATGCCTCTGTGTGGGCTCTAATCTCTCCGAGTTTATCCTCATGGTCCCTTCGTAGGAGGGAGCAATATACTGCTTGACTCCTCGGTGGAGGTATGTTCTCGAAACTTTAACAAAAGCCCGTACCGAGCTACTGAGCGTCTCTCCTGCAGAGTCTTCCACTGGAGTTTATCTATAATCTCCGTGACGCTTTCGGTATTACTAAATGATCCTGTAACGAAGCGCGCTGCTCTTCGTTGGATCTTCTCTATCTCTTCTATCAACCCTATCTGGTACGGATCCCACACTGCTGAGCAGTATTCAAGCAGTGGGCGAACAAGCGTACTGTAACCTACTTCTTTTGTTTTCGGATTGCATTTCCTTAGGATTCTTCCAATGAATCTCAGTCTGGCATCTGCTTTACCGACGATCAACTTTATATGATCATTCCATTTTAAATCACTCCTAATGCGTACTCCCAGATAATTTATGGAATTAACTGCTTCCAGTTGCTGACCTGCTATTTTGTAGCTAAATGATAAGGGAACTATCTTTCTATGTATTCGCAGCACATTGCACTTATATACATTGAGATTCAATTGTCATTCCCTGCACCATGCGTCAATTCGCTGCAGATCCTCCTGCATTTCAGTACAATTTTCCATTGTTACAACCTCCCGATACACCACAGCATCATCTGCAAAAAGCCTCAGTGAACTTCCGATGTTATCCACAAGGTCATTTATGTATATTGTGAATAGCAACGGTGCTATGACACTCTCCTGCAGCACACCTCAAATGACTCTTACTTCGGAAGTCTTCTCTCCATTTGAAACGTCCCCTTTGAACAATTATACATGACTGTGCTTAAACTGACACACAATATTTTTTTTAACGCAACGCAATCTGACTTTCCATAACCCTACAAAAGAATGGCCCTGACTGACATTAACCTATACCTTTCACAAATCACTTACCTCACAAAAATCTTCGTTACTGGAACTACTGCAATACAGCGAGCGCCACTACTGCCAGCTAAATAAAAGATTCAAACTACGGAAGGATCTAACTACTGATAGGCATAGTTAGCAAATGAAAGATTTTAATAGAGAACAAACAATGTATTTACCTTAAAAGTCATAATATATATAGCAGTTCATGACAGTCTTACAAATTTCAAAACTCCGCCATCTCTCTCCCCACATCCGCCACTGCTGGCGGCTCACCTCCAACTGCGCAACGCTACGCCCTGTTCACATCGAGCTGCCGCTGCCCAACACTACAATGGCAGACAACAATGCAAACTACCCACAGACTGCACACAGCACAGCCAGTGATTTTTCATATGGAGCACTACGTGGCGTTACCAATAAGAAAACATAAACAGCCTACTTACATCGCCCCCATGCTCCCCACAAAAAATTTTACAAATTCTTTTGGTCAGTGGCCAATAATGATTTGATAAAATTTTTCATAATTACAATAACAAAGATATCAAATGCACACACTTATTGATACAATGTTGGTCAAAAGCTAAAATTTTCTAACAGTCCATAAAGACAGTCCTCATCAATCGTCACAGTAAAATTTCAGTGTTTTCTCAAAGTCTGAGCAGTAAAAGAAAATGCACACAGAAGTAGTGGATTTCCATGCAGTCTTGAAGAAGTAGTGTTGACCTTCCAACGGAAAGACAGTGCTGACTCTCGACATGCAGACAGGTAATGCGCCACAACAGAGCAAACCCACAGCAGAGTCAGTCGAAATTAAAGAATATTGGTAGGTAGGTCATCACAGAGCAGACCCACTGTAGTCCTGGTAGAGATTACAGTATTGGTGGGCCACCAGAGGTGCAGACCCACTGTAGTCCTTGTAGAAATAATGGTATTGGTGGGCCATCAAAGATGCAGCCCCAATGTAGTCCTTGTAGAGACGGCTAGCAGCCATCCGTTGCGACTGTGCAGGTGCACAATCACCATCGAAGAGTCTTGCAGATAATATAGCAAGTCCATAACCACCACTTGTGCACTCACAAAGTTTTTGGAATTGTCCTTAGAACCAGCAATGCTGTTATCCAGTCCCTTGCTGAATTAGTAACACACGTGCAAACACTAACAGTCCCTACTTCTCACATATTGTCCATATACTATGACCAACAGAAACGTGTGCACTGAAATGAATGCTTACAAGTTAATAATATGATGAATGGTGACAATTACAATATTATAGCATGAGAATACAATTACAAAGATACAGAAAACATAATTAAAAACATAATAATACCGATAACATTTGCAGTAATACAGGCTTTACAAAAGAATCGAAATAACATATACATGAGTGTTACAGGAATTATAAGTACCCATATAAAAGATCAGAATAACTTTTGAAACATCAACTTCACACATGAGCAACAAAACAGAACAGATAAATAATGTCTAAACATCTTTACAAAGTAAATAACATATTATTAATGCAAATTATATTTGAGGATAAAAGTATTCCTCATCATAGTGAATGTAGCTTAGCATTAGAAGAGAAAAAAATTCTATGAAACAGTACACAGAGACAGGAAGAAAACAAATACACAAGGGTACACAAACACATAGGGGGATAACACAAAAGGAAAGGACAGGGTTTGTTTTCAGTGTAACATTTGGTACTGCAGCCCAACCTAAAACTTCATTCCATATATTTTTCGTCTTATTTCAACATTTGTTTCCACCAAAAAAATCCTATCCAAGCATGCTTTCTGTATTTATATGTTCACATATTTCTTACCTCATTATTTATTTGCCATTATCTTACCTCATCATTTATTTCCAAGAAAATCCTACCTAAACTTGTTGTCTCTAAACCCTACTTTTTGGTTCATATCCTCTTTCAAAATATTTTTTTTTAGCCAAACCATATTCTTATAGCTTCTCAATGCATTTCTTTCCATTCATCACAACCTTTTCTCTTATATAGCCTACCCCATCTTAAGCTAACTTAAATCTACTGAGCTCAGACGCTAAACTAAGGGACGAGGCAATGTAGCAGCACAAAACAATTAACACAAATAGCAATGACAAAAAAAATGGAAAACTGCAAAGCAAGCTACAGTAAATCTAAATTACCAAGCAATGGAACATTACAACTAATATGAGCCAATGCGCACCAACAAGAAAAATAAATCAGTAGTAAAACTGGCTTAACAGAGTAATATAAAGTCAAATTCAGTAACACTATGCCTGGCAAACAGCAGCAGGAAATGCTATAACTTATACCTAAACATGACAAGGCTCAAGCAGAAAAAATAGTACACTAAAGACAACAACGCAGATAAGGGAAATGTCTGTTCACATCTTAATATCTATGTCATTAAAGTGGTGCACCACAAAAACTAATTCTACAAAAAATTACCAAGTACTTGAAAAGAAAATTATGTATACAGTTCCTGTGAAGGTAAATGTCTTTTTGTGCTCCCTCATTTTTTTTTGAAGTATCACAAAATTATTATTTACTGGATCTGTAGACAGAAAATATCTATATTAGTACATCCATAAAATTTTATTTTAACCAATGCTACAGTGCAGCTAGAAACTAGATATTAAACAAAATGAGTTAATATGTACAAAGGAAGGCATGAAACACCATTCATTAGCCATATGGCATTTCATAAGTTAGTAGAAATTCTCTCAATTCTCGTAGAAAGACACTTGTCATAATCAGGTGTGCAGATGTATGAATATTTCCCATCAGTTCATAAGCATTTTAGTAAGTAGCACAAAGTACGAGTAATCGAATGTTTTCAAGTAATGAGCGTGTCATATTTGCGATGCTTTCTACAAAGGAACGTCAATAGCGAGGATAATGGCCTCTCCTTTTTTTTTTTTCTTCACCTAATGGCTTTCTTTTGTCAGGCGGCTATCTCTCAGCTGGGCGCCCAAAACGCATTACGTCACTTACCTTTCTTACTGAAATATTTATGACAGCGGTTTCCACTACAGTGACAGTCTCATATAAAAAAATTTCACAGGTTGAGGATTTGCGTTACAAATGTGTAGAAACAAAATCCTTTTGATATAACAGTGTCCAAAAAATTTTCGTCTGCAGTGTAATACATTCACGCATTTACATACATTTCATAACTCTTAAAGTACGATTCTTGGTTTCCAACATCCTTGTCCCTAACCACTACTCATTATTCCTTACCTTATTACACATATATATTCATCGACACATCAATCTTGCTATGACACTTCAATATTTCATCATAATAAATACATAGCATAATCAAATTCCTCATATAGCATCAGCTTATTGATCATAAACATACCTCAACAGCATAATACACATCGTAAAAATAACATCATAACACCTCAGTCAAATCTCAAAAACGTCGTAGCTTTTTGCAATAATTTCAAAACCTAAAAAAAATTCTCTGCTCATTTCAATAGTGTCATCTACCTCAAACGTACTTTAAAAATCATGATCCCATACCAAATGCGACATTCAAAGCTCTCATAGTATCACAATGGTTCCAAAATATATGAACAGTTCACAAAGTACAGACAAAATACAATTTCATAAGTGTGAAGTTATCCAACTGTGTAATTGCGTAAACATGTAACACTGATGTAGAAAAAAAATGTTTATCTCTCAGTTAAATGATCAGATAGCTGTGTAATTTGTGTGTTAGAGAAACATGGTACCGATGTGTAAAGTTGTATAAGCAAATACCATATTAGCTAGGGCTCCTTGTGCTTGCCAAACGCATGATACACAAAGTAAGCGTGTACCCCCCTGAGGATAAATGTAATTATATCCTCAAGTGTTACAGATTACAGCAATGGAATGAAATGTATCACGGAAAACTTTCTTTGTAATTCAAAAATCTTGAAAAATAAATGGTTTAAGTACAAAATTGATCACTCAAATGCGTGGCCTGTAGCGCTAAATGTGCGTCTTGCTGTAAGATAATTCTGTGGAAGTGTCGTAGTTATCGTCCTCTGTAAGCAAAGTTCTGCTGAAGTCAATGTACTTACCTCATCATAAACGAAAGTGAAATGCATTGCGAATAGATATCGTAGTTATTACGTACCTTACCGTGATCAAGAAAGTACTATAATGTAACGTATTGTTGTGCTACAGAAAAGGCTGTCTCATTGTAGCTATACCACAAAAGTTACTACTAAAACATGTTTTACTTTCCAGAATAATTCAGAAAAACTGTGCAGATATAAAACAGATACAGCGCAAAAGAAATAATATAAATTGTGTCACTCATTAGTAGCGACGTGATATAATCGTGTAGCTGTCAAAGAAACCAACTGCTAAGTCATCATTAATTCCACAGAAAGTACTTTAAATCCAGAATGTATTTTCAAGTAAACCAAAATGTTGCATTAAAATCTCATTAGCAGTACTGGTAAATGTTCTAAGTATGTGAGCCTTATAGTCGTTACGTAAACATGCAACTAACAAGCAAGAATGTTCACACACAATAACACTGTGTCGTCTGTTCACAATAACAATGCATTCGTAATTTCTGTTTAAATAAGTTCTCTTGGTTCTTGACTGGATATTTAACTTCAAACATTGTTGCATATTAACAGATTCTAAGTCTGACAAAGCATACTAGAAATGTAAAGCGAAAAGTTATATGGCAAAGACAAAGTTAGAAAGCAGATTATCTTTCAATAAACGGTTTTACATGTGAAATGTGGTGTAAACTTTTACTCTTCCTAGTACGCAGAGTTTCAACTTCAACGCAATTATCATGTGGTATACGTCGGATTCTGTAAGGTCCATTGTAAACTAGAAAGAATTTGTGACTCAAGTGTTTCTTCTTATGTGACAATGAATGAGCTTTAATGAGAACTTTCTGACCAATATACAATTTCTTTGCATTTGCTTTACCGTGTAGTTTTCTCCTTTTGTCTGCTGCAGATTTTATATTTTTAAGAGCCCAATCAATTATGTCTTTGTGTTGAAGTTTACGTGTATTCGGGAAAGGTACAAGCTCTCTGATTCTGTTCGGTGGTTCTTCATTCTTCAGTACAAGAATAGGTGGTAAAACAGTGGAATCATGAGGCATTTCATTCAGCACATTTTGAAATAAGTGTAAATATCTGTCCCAATGCTGATGCTTTCTGTGACAATAAAGTCTGCAAAGCTTATTGATTTCTTTCATAATCCTTTCAGAAGGGTTGCAATGTGGTGAGTACAATGAAATAAAAACAGGTTTGATTTTATGATTCCGAAGCATGCGTGACCAAACAGCAGATCTAAATTGCGGTCCGTTATCTGAAATGACTTTGCTAACGTGTCCAACTTCACGTAAGAAATTTTTAACAAAGGCGTTGGATACAGATCGTCCAGTGGCTTTACGTAACGGAGTGGAAGAAACCAATTTTGAAGTAAGTTCAACAGCGACTAGAACGTACGAAAATCCATTCGATGTTCTGACAAGGGGTCCCAATAGATCAACTGCAGCAAATTCTTTTAATTTAGAAGGAATGATTGGAAACAACGGAGCACGATGTGAGATAGTAGATGGTTTAGCCTTTTGACAAAGTTTACAAATAGACAGGACTCTTCGAATTCTCTTTTCCATATTGTTAAAATAACAAGTCATTCGAGGAATATGATAACATTTTCGTGGACCAAAATGTGCATAGCTGAAATGAATGTACCAAATAAGCTTATTAACAAAATCGTCAGGAATGCAAAGTGAAACGTCCCCTTTTTGAACAATTATACATGACTGTGCTAAAACTGACACACAATATTTTGTTAGCGCAACGCAATCTGACTTTCAAAATTCCCTACAAAAGAATGGCTCTGACTAACATTAAACTATACCTTTCACAAATCACTTACCTCACAAAAATCTTCGCTGCTCAAGCTACTGCAATACAGCGAGCGCCACTACTGCCAGCTAAATGAAAGATTCAAACTACTGAAGGTACTAACTACTGATAGGGATAGTTAGCAAATGAAAGATATTAATAGAGAACAAACAATGTATTTACCTTGATATCATCATATATAAATATAGCAGTTCATGACAAATTTCAAAACTCCGCCATCTCTCTCCCCACATCCACCACTGCTTGTGGCTCACCTCCAACTGCGCAACGCTACGCGCTGTTCACAGCCAGCTGCCTAACACTGCAATGGCGAGTATTACAACAATGCAAAGCAGCCACAGACTGCACACAGCACAGCCAGTGATTTTCATACAGAGGTGGCGTTACCAACAAAAAAAAAACCTAAACAGCCTACAAAAACCTAAACAGCCTACTTACATAGCCCCCATGCTCCCCACAAAAAAATTTTACAAATTGGCTTGGGCAGTGGTCAATACAGATTTGAAAAAATTTTTCATAATTACAATAACAAAGAAATCAAATGCACACACTTATTGATACAATGTTGGTCAAAAGCTCGAATTTTCTCACAGAATGCACACACTTATTGATACAATGTTGGTCAAAAGCTCAAATTTTCTCACAGTCCATAAAGACAGTCCTGATCGTTCATTACGGTAAAATAGTAGTGTTTTTCTCAAAGTCTGAGCAGTAGAAGAAAATGCACACAGAAGTAGTGGATTTCCATGCAGTCTTGAAGAAGCAGTGTTGTCCTTCCAACGGAAAGACAGTGCTGACTCTTGACATGCATACAGGTAATGGGCCACAACAGAGCAAACCCACAGCAGAGTCAGTCGAAATTTTGAAGAGTATTGGTAGGTAGGTCATCTCAGAGCAGACCCACTGTAGTCCTGGTAGAGATTACGGTATTGGTGGGCCACCAGAGGTGCAGACCCACTGCAGTCCTTGTAGAAATAATGGTATTGATGGATCATCAAAGATGTAGACCCACTGTAGTCCTTGTAGAGATAGCCAGCAGCCATCTGTTGTGACTGTGCAGGTGCACAATCACCATTGAAGAGTCTTGTGGATAATATAGCAAGTCCATAAACCACCACTTGTGCACTCACAAAGTTTTTGGAATTGTCCTTAGAACCAGCAATGCTGTTATCCAGTCCCTTGCTGAATTAGTAACACACGTGCAAACACTAACAGTCCCTACTTCTCACATATTGTCCATATACTATGACCAACAGAAACGTGTGCAGTGAAATGTAACTCACAAGTTACTTAATGTGATGAACTGGTGTCAAGTACAATTTTATAACATGAGAATACAATTACAAAGATACAGAAAATATCATTGAAACATAATAATACAGATAACATTTGTAGTAAAACAGGCTTTACAAAAGAATCGAACTAACATATACATCAGTGGAATTATGACATGAGTACATACATAAAAGATCACAATAACTTTTGAAACATCAACTTCACACATGAGCATTAAACAGAACAGAATTAATAATGTCTAACATCTTTACAAAGTAAATAACACATTATTGATGCCAATTATATTCGAGGATAACAGTATTCCTCATCATAGTGAATGTAGCTTAATATTAAAAGAAGAAAAAATTCTATGAAACTACACAGAGACAGGAAGAAAACAAATACACAAGGGTACACAAACACATAGTGGGATAACACCAATAGGAAAGGACAGGTTTGTTTCATTGCAGTATTTTGCAAACAAAACTTTCTTTGCTTCTTGGAGATCTCCCTTCATTCATCATTATTCCCAAAAGTCCTATCTAAGCCTGCCTTCTGTATTTTGTTCACATCCTCTGTCAAAAATAGTTTTTCTCTCTGCTTTCTGTATTCTGTTCACATCCTCTGTCAATAATAGTTTTTCTCCACTGTACAGTATCCTTTTTATTTTGCCAGACCATTTTCTGATAGCTTCTCAATGCATTTCTTATAAATTTATAATAGTTAGTTTCTTATATAGTCTCCTCTTAAGCTAACTTAAATCTACTGAGCTCAGATACTAAACTAAAGGACGAGGCAATGCAGCAGCACATAACAAATTAACACAAACAGCAATGCAAAAAAAATGGAAAACTGCAAAGCAAGCTACAGTAAATATAAATTACCAAGCAATGCAACATTACAACTAATATGAGCCAATGTACAGTAGCAAGAAAAATAAGTCAGTAGTAAAACTAGCTTAGCAGAGTAACACAATTTAAAATTCAGTAGCACTATGCCTGGCAAACAGCAGCAGCAAATATAAAAAATATAAAACTTATATCTATACATGACAAAGCTCAAGCAGAAAAGATATTACAGTAAAAACAACAATTCAGATAAGGGGAAGTGTATATTCACATCTTAATGTCTATGTAAATTAAAGTGGTGCACCACAACAACTTATTATAAAAAAAATATTACCATGAACTTAAAAAGAAAATTATGTGTCCAGTTACTGTTACTAGTCCCTTCTTATTGTTCTTTCCTTTCCAAGTGCTCCTTTTTTTAAAGAATGTGGATTACAAAATTATCATTTAATGGATCTGTTGACAGAAAGTGTTCACATTAGCAAATGCATCTAAGTTTATTTTATAAAACTAATGCTGTAACACAGCTGGAAAACAGGTATCAAATGAAATAAGCAATTACGCAAACCAAAGCATAAAAATATCATTCAATAGTCATGTGACATTTCATAAGTTAGTAGAAATTCTCTCAACTCTCGTAGAAAGACGCTTGTCGTAATCAGGTGTGCAGATGTAAAAATATTTCTCGTCATTTCATTAGGCATTTCAGTAAATATCATAAATTACGAGCTCCACAGTATGCTTTCAACAAGGAAATGTCAATAGCGAGTATAATGGCCTCCCCTTTTTTTTCTACCTGTGCCGCTGAAAGGCTAATGGCTTTATTTCGGGCGGCTGTCGCCCAGGTGGGTGCCCGCGACGCATTACGTGCAGGTGGTCACTTAACTTTCTTATGGAAATATTCACGACAGCAGTTTCCGCTACAGTGACAGTCTCACATAAAAATATTTCACAGGTCAAGAATTAGCGTTGCAAATCTGTAGAAAGAAAATTCTATAAATATAAGTGTCCAAATAAAATATTCGTCAGCATTGTGATACAGTCACGCATTTACGCACATTTCATAACTCTTAAAGCACGATTCTTGGTTTCCAACATACTTCTTATTCCTCATATACGGTAGCCTCATCTTATTGATCATAAACATATCTCAACAGCATAGTACACATCGTCGTCGTAATAATAACATCATAACACCTCAGTCAAATCTCAAAAACGTCGTAGCTTTCTGTAATAATTTCAAAACCTAAAAAAAATTCTCTGCTCATTTCAATAGTGTCATCTACCTCAAACGTACTTTAAAATCATGCTCCCTTACCAAATACATCATTCAAAGCTCTCATAGTATCACAATGATTCTGAAAAAATATGAACAGTTTACAAAGTACAGACAAAATACAATTTCATAAGTGTGAAGTAATCCAACTCTGTAATTGCGTAAACATCTGTCACTGACGTAGTAAAAAGAATGTTTGTTTCTCTGTCAAATAATCAGATAGCTGTGTAATTCTGTGTTAGAGAAATATGGTACCGAAGTGTAAAGTTGTATAAGCAAATACCATATTAGCTAGGGCTCTTTGTGCTTGCCAAACACATGGTACACAAAGTAAGCGTGTGCCCCCCTGAGGATTATTGTAATTATACCCTCAGGTGTTACAGATTACAGCAATATAATGAAATGTATCACGGAAAACTTTATTTGTAATTCAAAAATCTTTAAAAATAAATGTTTTAAGTACAAAATTAATCACTCAAATACGTGTCCTGTAGCGCTAAATATGCGTCTTGCTGTAAGATAATCTCTGTGGAAGTGTCGTAGTTATCGTCCTCCGAAAGCTAAGTTCTGCAGAAGACAATGTACTTACCTCATGATAAACGAAAGTGAAATGCTTTGCGTATAGATATCTTAGTTATTACGCTTATTGTTGTGGTAAAGAACGTACTGTGCTGTAATGTATTGTTGTGCTACGGAAAACCCTGTCTCATTGTAGCTATACTACAAAAGTTACTACTAAAACATGTTTTACTTTCCAGAATAATTCAGAAAAACTGTGCAGATATAAAACAGATACAGCGCAAAAGAAATAATATAAATTGTGTCACTCATTAGTAGCGACGTGATATAATCATGTAGCTGTCAAAGAAACCAACTGCTAAGTCATCATTAATTCCACAGAAAGTACTTTAAATCCAGAATGTATTTTCAAGTAAACCAAAATGTTGCATTAAAATCTCATTAGCAGTACTGGTAAATGTTCTAAGTATGTGAGCCTTATAGTCGTTACGTAAACATGCAACTAACAAGCAAGAATGTTCACACACAATAACACTGTGTCGTCTGTTCACAATAACAATGCATTCGTAATTTCTGTTTAAATAAGTTCTCTTGGTTCTTGACTGGATATTTAACTTCAAACATTGTTGCATATTAACAGATTCTAAGTCTGACAAAGCATACTAGAAATGTAAAGCGAAAAGTTATATGGCAAAGACAAAGTTAGAAAGCAGATTATCTTTCAATAAACGGTTTTACATGTGAAATGTGGTGTAAACTTTTACTCTTCCTAGTACGCAGAGTTTCAACTTCAACGCAATTATCATGTGGTATACGTCGGATTCTGTAAGGTCCATTGTAAACTAGAAAGAATTTGTGACTCAAGTGTTTCTTCTTATGTGACAATGAATGAGCTTTAATGAGAACTTTCTGACCAATATACAATTTCTTTGCATTTGCTTTACCGTGTAGTTTTCTCCTTTTGTCTGCTGCAGATTTTATATTTTTAAGAGCCCAATCAATTATGTCTTTGTGTTGAAGTTTACGTGTATTCGGGAAAGGTACAAGCTCTCTGATTCTGTTCGGTGGTTCTTCATTCTTCAGTACAAGAATAGGTGGTAAAACAGTGGAATCATGAGGCATTTCATTCAGCACATTTTGAAATAAGTGTAAATATCTGTCCCAATGCTGATGCTTTCTGTGACAATAAAGTCTGCAAAGCTTATTGATTTCTTTCATAATCCTTTCAGAAGGGTTGCAATGTGGTGAGTACAATGAAATAAAAACAGGTTTGATTTTATGATTCCGAAGCATGCGTGACCAAACAGCAGATCTAAATTGCGGTCCGTTATCTGAAATGACTTTGCTAACGTGTCCAACTTCACGTAAGAAATTTTTAACAAAGGCGTTGGATACAGATCGTCCAGTGGCTTTACGTAACGGAGTGGAAGAAACCAATTTTGAAGTAAGTTCAACAGCGACTAGAACGTACGAAAATCCATTCGATGTTCTGACAAGGGGTCCCAATAGATCAACTGCAGCAAATTCTTTTAATTTAGAAGGAATGATTGGAAACAACGGAGCACGATGTGAGATAGTAGATGGTTTAGCCTTTTGACAAAGTTTACAAATAGACAGGACTCTTCGAATTCTCTTTTCCATATTGTTAAAATAACAAGTCATTCGAGGAATATGATAACATTTTCGTGGACCAAAATGTGCATAGTTGAAATGAATGTACCAAATAAGCTTATTAACAAAATCGTCAGGAATGCAAAGTGAAACGTCCCCTTTTTGAACAATTATACATGACTGTGCTAAAACTGACACACAATATTTTGTTAGCGCAACGCAATCTGACTTTCAAAATTCCCTACAAAAGAATGGCTCTGACTAACATTAAACTATACCTTTCACAAATCACTTACCTCACAAAAATCTTCGCTGCTCAAGCTACTGCAATACAGCGAGCGCCACTACTGCCAGCTAAATGAAAGATTCAAACTACTGAAGGTACTAACTACTGATAGGGATAGTTAGCAAATGAAAGATATTAATAGAGAACAAACAATGTATTTACCTTGATATCATCATATATAAATATAGCAGTTCATGACAAATTTCAAAACTCCGCCATCTCTCTCCCCACATCCACCACTGCTTGTGGCTCACCTCCAACTGCGCAACGCTACGCGCTGTTCACAGCCAGCTGCCTAACACTGCAATGGCGAGTATTACAACAATGCAAAGCAGCCACAGACTGCACACAGCACAGCCAGTGATTTTCATACAGAGGTGGCGTTACCAACAAAAAAAAAAACCTAAACAGCCTACAAAAACCTAAACAGCCTACTTACATAGCCCCCATGCTCCCCACAAAAAAATTTTACAAATTGGCTTGGGCAGTGGTCAATACAGATTTGAAAAAATTTTTCATAATTACAATAACAAAGAAATCAAATGCACACACTTATTGATACAATGTTGGTCAAAAGCTCGAATTTTCTCACAGAATGCACACACTTATTGATACAATGTTGGTCAAAAGCTCAAATTTTCTCACAGTCCATAAAGACAGTCCTGATCGTTCATTACGGTAAAATAGTAGTGTTTTTCTCAAAGTCTGAGCAGTAGAAGAAAATGCACACAGAAGTAGTGGATTTCCATGCAGTCTTGAAGAAGCAGTGTTGTCCTTCCAACGGAAAGACAGTGCTGACTCTTGACATGCATACAGGTAATGGGCCACAACAGAGCAAACCCACAGCAGAGTCAGTCGAAATTTTGAAGAGTATTGGGTGGTAGGTCATCTCTGAGCAGACCCACTGTAGTCCTGGTAGAGATTACGGTATTGGTGGGCCACCAGAGGTGCAGACCCACTGCAGTCCTTGTAGAAATAATGGTATTGATGGATCATCAAAGATGTAGACCCACTGTAGTCCTTGTAGAGATAGCCAGCAGCCATCTGTTGTGACTGTGCAGGTGCACAATCACCATTGAAGAGACTTGTGGATAATATAGCAAGTCCATAAACCACCACTTGTGCACTCACAAAGTTTTTGGAATTGTCCTTAGAACCAGCAATGCTGTTATCCAGTCCCTTGCTGAATTAGTAACACACGTGCAAACACTAACAGTCCCTACTTCTCACATATTGTCCATATACTATGACCAACAGAAACGTGTGCAGTGAAATGTAACTCACAAGTTACTTAATGTGATGAACTGGTGTCAAGTACAATTTTATAACATGAGAATACAATTACAAAGATACAGAAAATATCATTGAAACATAATAATACAGATAACATTTGTAGTAAAACAGGCTTTACAAAAGAATCGAACTAACATTTACATCAGTGGAATTATGACATGAGTACATACATAAAAGATCACAATAACTTTTGAAACATCAACTTCACACATGAGCATTAAACAGAACAGAATTAATAATGTCTAACATCTTTACAAAGTAAATAACACATTATTGATGCCAATTATATTCGAGGATAACAGTATTCCTCATCATAGTGAATGTAGCTTAATATTAAAAGAAGAAAAAATTCTATGAAACTACACAGAGACAGGAAGAAAACAAATACACAAGGGTACACAAACACATAGTGGGATAACACCAATAGGAAAGGACAGGTTTGTTTCATTGCAGTATTTTGCAAACAAAACTTTCTTTGCTTCTTGGAGATCTCCCTTCATTCATCATTATTCCCAAAAGTCCTATCTAAGCCTGCCTTCTGTATTTTGTTCACATCCTCTGTCAAAAATAGTTTTTCTCTCTGCTTTCTGTATTCTGTTCACATCCTCTGTCAATAATAGTTTTTCTCCACTGTACAGTATCCTTTTTATTTTGCCAGACCATTTTCTGATAGCTTCTCAATGCATTTCTTATAAATTTATAATAGTTAGTTTCTTATATAGTCTCCTCTTAAGCTAACTTAAATCTACTGAGCTCAGATACTAAACTAAAGGACGAGGCAATGCAGCAGCACATAACAAATTAACACAAACAGCAATGCAAAAAAAATGGAAAACTGCAAAGCAAGCTACAGTAAATATAAATTACCAAGCAATGCAACATTACAACTAATATGAGCCAATGTACAGTAGCAAGAAAAATAAGTCAGTAGTAAAACTAGCTTAACAGAGTAACACAATTTAAAATTCAGTAGCACTATGCCTGGCAAACAGCAGCAGCAAATATAAAAAATATAAAACTTATATCTATACATGACAAAGCTCAAGCAGAAAAGATATTACAGTAAAAACAACAATTCAGATAAGGGGAAGTGTATATTCACATCTTAATGTCTATGTAAATTAAAGTGGTGCACCACAACAACTTATTATAAAAAAAATATTACCATGAACTTAAAAAGAAAATTATGTGTCCAGTTACTGTTACTAGTCCCTTCTTATTGTTCTTTCCTTTCCAAGTGCTCCTTTTTTTAAAGAATGTGGATTACAAAATTATCATTTAATGGATCTGTTGACAGAAAGTGTTCACATTAGCAAATGCATCTAAGTTTATTTTATAAAACTAATGCTGTAACACAGCTGGAAAACAGGTATCAAATGAAATAAGCAATTACGCAAACCAAAGCATAAAAATATCATTCAATAGTCATGTGACATTTCATAAGTTAGTAGAAATTCTCTCAACTCTCGTAGAAAGACGCTTGTCGTAATCAGGTGTGCAGATGTAAAAATATTTCTCGTCATTTCATTAGGCATTTCAGTAAATATCATAAATTACGAGCTCCACAGTATGCTTTCAACAAGGAAATGTCAATAGCGAGTATAATGGCCTCCCCTTTTTTTTCTACCTGTGCCGCTGAAAGGCTAATGGCTTTATTTCGGGCGGCTGTCGCCCAGGTGGGTGCCCGCGACGCATTACGTGCAGGTGGTCACTTAACTTTCTTATGGAAATATTCACGACAGCAGTTTCCGCTACAGTGACAGTCTCACATAAAAATATTTCACAGGTCAAGAATTAGCGTTGCAAATCTGTAGAAAGAAAATTCTATAAATATAAGTGTCCAAATAAAATATTCGTCAGCATTGTGATACAGTCACGCATTTACGCACATTTCATAACTCTTAAAGCACGATTCTTGGTTTCCAACATACTTCTTATTCCTCATATACGGTAGCCTCATCTTATTGATCATAAACATATCTCAACAGCATAGTACACATCGTCGTCGTAATAATAACATCATAACACCCCAGTCAAATCTCAAAAACGTCGTAGCTTTCTGTAATAATTTCAAAACCTAAAAAAAATTCTCTGCTCATTTCAATAGTGTCATCTACCTCAAACGTACTTTAAAATCATGCTCCCTTACCAAATACATCATTCAAAGCTCTCATAGTATCACAATGATTCTGAAAAAATATGAACAGTTTACAAAGTACAGACAAAATACAATTTCATAAGTGTGAAGTAATCCAACTCTGTAATTGCGTAAACATCTGTCACTGACGTAGTAAAAAGAATGTTTGTTTCTCTGTCAAATAATCAGATAGCTGTGTAATTCTGTGTTAGAGAAATATGGTACCGAAGTGTAAAGTTGTATAAGCAAATACCATATTAGCTAGGGCTCTTTGTGCTTGCCAAACATATGGTACACAAAGTAAGCGTGTGCCCCCCTGAGGATTATTGTAATTATACCCTCAGGTGTTACAGATTACAGCAATGGAATGAAATGTATCACGGAAAACTTTATTTGTAATTCAAAAATCTTTAAAAATAAATGTTTTAAGTACAAAATTAATCACTCAAATACGTGTCCTGTAGCGCTAAATATGCGTCTTGCTGTAAGATAATCTCTGTGGAAGTGTCGTAGTTATCGTCCTCCGAAAGCTAAGTTCTGCAGAAGACAATGTACTTACCTCATGATAAACGAAAGTGAAATGCTTTGCGTATAGATATCTTAGTTATTACGCTTATTGTTGTGGTAAAGAACGTACTGTGCTGTAATGTATTGTTGTGCTACGGAAAACCCTGTCTCATTGTAGCTATACTACAAAAGTTACTACTAAAACATGTTTTACTTTCCAGAATAAAACAGAAAAACTGTGCAGATATAAAACAGAAACACCGCAAAAGCAACATTGTATATTGTCACTCATTAGTAGCGTCGTGATAAAATCGTGTAGCTGTCACATAAACTAACCACTGTGTCATCTGGTATCTCACAGAAAGTACTTTAAATCCAGAATATATTTTCAAGTAAACCAAAATGTTGCATTAAAATCTCATTAGCAGTACCAGTATATGTTTTAAGTATGTGAGCCTTATGGTCGTTACGTAATCGTGCCACTAACAAACAAGTATGTACACACACAATAACGATGTGTCATCAGTTCACTATAACAATGCATTCTTAATTTCTGTTTAAATAAGTTCTCTTGGTTCTTGACTGGATATTTAACTTCAAACATTGTTGCATATTAACAGATTCTAAGTCTGACAAAGCATACTAGTAATGTAAAGTGAAACGTTATATGGCAAAGACAAAGTTAAAAAGCAGATTATCTTTCAATAAACGGTTTTACATGTGAAATGTAGTGTAAACCTTTACTCTTCCTAGTACGCAGAGTTTCAACTTCAACGCAATTATCATGTGGTATACGTCGGATTCTGTAAGGTCCATTGTAAACTAGAAAGAATTTGTGACTCAAGTGTTTCTTCTTATGTGACAATGAATGAGCTTTAATGAGAACTTTCTGACCAATATACAATTTCTTTGCATTTGCTTTACCGTGTAGTTTTCTCCTTTTGTCTGCTGCAGATTTTATATTTTTAAGAGCCAAATCAATTATGTCTTTGTGTCGAAGTTTACGTGTATTTGGGAAAGGTACAGGCTCTCTGATTCTGTTCGGTGGTTCTTCATTCTTTAGTACAAGAGTAGGTGGTAAAGCAGTGGAATCATGAGGCATTTCATTCAGCACATTTTGAAATAAGTGTAAATATCTGTCCCAATGCTGATGCTTTCTGTGACAATAAAGTCTGCAAAGCTTATTGATTTCTTTCATAATCCGTTCAGACGGGTTACAATGTGGTGAGTACAATGAAATAAAAACTGGTTTGATTTTATGATTCCGAAGCATGCGTGACCAAACAGCAGATCTGAATTGAGGTCCGTTATCTGAAATGACTTTGCTAACGTGTCCAACTTCACGTAAGAAATTTTTAACAAAGGCGTTGGATACAGATCGTCCAGTGGCTTTACGTAACGGAGTGAAAGAAACAAATTTTGAAGTAAGTTCAACAGCGACTAAAATGTACGAAAATCAATTAGATGTTCTGACAAGCGGTCCCAAGAGATCAACAGCAGCAAATTCTTTTAATTTAGAAGGAATAATAGGAAATAACGGAGCACGATGTGAGACAGTAGATGGTTTCGCCTTTTGACAAAGTTTACAAATAGACAAGACTCTTCGAATTCTCTTTTCCATATTGTTAAAATAACAAGTCGTTCGAAGAATATGATAACATTTTCGTGGACCAAAATGTGCGTAGCTGAAATGAATGTACCAAATGAGCTTATTAACAAAATCGTCTGGAATGCAAAGTACCCATAGCTTGTCATCAACAGTGCAGCGTTTGAAGAGTATGTTGTTTCTAACCAGGTAATAATGCCGAATCTGTGTGTGTGTCTTTTCATGCCATTTGCTTTTGATGTCTTTCCAAATCGGATCTTTATCTTGTTCATGAGCAATGTCCTTCAAAATGTGGTGATGAAGTTTTCAAAGGCGACTTTCTGAATGTAAAGAATACTGAAATTTTTCTCGAGGTTGCCTTCTGTGTTACTTTTCTCAAGCCCAGCCGGTGCGCGTGACAGTGCGTCCGCAACAATGTTCTCCTTGCCGGGAATGTAGACTATTGTGAAGCGGAATTCTTGCAGAAACAATGCCCAACGTTTTAACCTGTCATGATTTAATTTTGAAGACATAAGAAATTGTAATGCACGATGATCACTGTATACTTTTATGTGCTTACTAGAAAGAAAGAAACGGAATTTGTTAAATGCCCAAACGATAGCCAAAGCTTCTAATTCAGTAACGGAATAATTTTTTTCAGATTTTGTTAGCACTCGGCTAGCAAAAGCAATGGTTTTCTGAACGGTAGTGTCATTTTCTATGGCTTCTTGAAATAAATGGGCACCAAGACCGACTTTAGAAGAATCCGTGCTAAGGCAGAAATCTTCTGACAGATCTGGATGAGCTAGTATTGGCGCGTTAAGTAGCGATTCTTTCAAAGAATTGAATTCCAACTGTGCTTGTTCGTCCCAGTTCCAAATAGTATTTTTTCCAGTGAGAGAACAAAGTTTTGGTGTAACAAGAATTTGCATATTCAGAAAACGACGGTAAAAATTTACGAGACCTAGAAAACTGCGGACTTGTCTTTTTGTAGATGGAACTGGAATGGCTCTGATTGCTTCTAACTTTTCAGGATCCGGCTGAATGCCTTCAGAAGAAATAATATGTCCCAAAAACTTCACTTTTGTCTTACCGAATTCATACTTTTCCAAGTTAACTGTAATTCCAGATTCTGCAAAAATATGTAACACGCTGTTGAGGATGCGATTGTGTTGTTCCCATGAGGCTTCTGCTATCAGAATATCGTCTACGTATAAGGTGATGTGACGTTTTAAGAATTCAGGTAATATGGAATTTAGCCCGCGAATGAATGCTGCTGAAGAAATGTTCAAACCAAAAGGAAGTTTCCGAAACTGATAACAAACGCCGAAACAAAGGAAAGCTGTGTATTTTCTACATTCTGGATGAAGTTCGATCTGATAAAAGCTGGATCTGAGATCAATGGAAGACAACACTTTTACACCATTAAAATTTTGAAGAAGTTCTTCCATCGTCTGCGGCCTGTCTGTTTCAGGAATAATGATAGTATTGATTTGTCTCGAATCTAAGACAAGCCTGATCGATCCATTTTTCTTCTCAACAACATGTAACGGATTGTTGTATGAGCTTACTGCAGGCTCAATAATGCCCTTGTCAAGCATAGATTGTATTTCTGTTCTAACACGGTCCCTATAATGTGCTGGAATTGCATATGGTCTAACACAAAATTTAGTATGCTCACGAACACGAAATTGGTATTGAAATCCCTTGATTGTTCCTGTTTTGTGAGTAAAAACTGTGGAATGTGCTTGTAAAATCTCAAAAAGGTCCTGCCTATCAGTGTCATTACAATTCTCAATTGTTTGAATTTTATTCTGAATTAACTTATTAGTGTCAAATGCGCCGTCGATATCATCCCTGTCAGTACTTGCAGAATGATTGTTAGCTGAAGTTCCGTCGAAAATTCCGAACTGTTGTGTAACAGGAGGTAAAGCCGATTAATTTCTTCGTCATGGTTTGAGAGCCAATCTTCAAATTTCAAAGCTACTGACTTACCTTCTTTTTCTAAAGTTATTTCAGCATCGTGAAAGTTTAAGATTGCTTTGTATTCATTCAAAAAGTCTACTCCCAGTATAATTTCCGTCGACAACAATGGAACAATAAGAAAGTTCATAGAGAAGCTGTGGCTTTGACAAAAGAATTCTAAGTTGGTTTGTTGGCGTACATCTATACTTTTTCCAAAGATTGCACCTTGTAATTTAATCTTACGTAACGGAAGTGTGGGGCAATCGTTCGATTTGTTGCATTTGCTAAAGGCTGTTTCACTGATTACTGAAATGGGACTGCCAGAGTCAAGTACTGCCGTAAATTTTACGTCACTTACTGTAATGTGAATCACAGGATATGCAATGTTGTTATGTTTTACGTCGTGTTCTTGGAGTAAGATGTCCCTAATTTCTTCCATTTTTACGTAATTACTAGCTACGGCAGCTGCGTCGTCAGTTTCATAAGTACGTTTTGTGGCAGCCAGCGGTGTGAATCATTGCCTATTGTCTCTTTGTTGGCGCGTGTCGTTATTGGGGTTTGGAGACCTAACTTCTACAAATTCACCGTGACGAGAAGGCCCTGCTCTGTTTGAATCCCGCCAGTTCTGATGCAATTCAGGTCTGTCGTTACGATCACATCGTCTGTCGTCATCTCGGTAGTTCCTGTAGTTTCTTTCTTGTCGGTTAAGTGGTGGAGAATTTCTCCCTGAATCGTAACTGCGCGCTGAACCGTTGCGTCTAAAGTTATTCTGTCTCCCGTAATAATAATTATTTTGGTTCCCATATTGTCTGTTTCTCTGATTGTCTCTGTGATAGTCACTACAGCGGAGAGTTGATCTTTCCCTGTAATTATTAATACTCTGCCAACGGTTGTCGTACGGGTGGTGTCTATTTTGGTCACGGTTTGCGTTGTAAGAATAGACCTGTCGTGTCCAGTTATTGTTTCTGTCGTCACGGAATTGTGACGGATGTGACCTGTAGTGATTGTTTTCCTGTTTTTGCATCCCGCGACTGTCTGTGTCAATTTCCAGTTCTTGTAACAGTTCCTGAAAAGCCTCAATGTCTTCTTTGCAACGTCCTGCTAAAATAATATGTCGTAAATGTTCAGGCAATTTGAGTAAGCAAATGCGGATGAGTTCTGAGGGGCTGTATGGGTTTGAAAGATACTGATTCTTATGGAACATGTCTTCAAAATATTTCACAAGACTGGAAAATTCAGATTGTTCGAAATGTTTCATCATTATGATGCCATGTTTTACTCGGTCTTGTGTGGCTTGAGACCAATATGCTGAGAGGAAGGCATGGTAAAATTCTCCTTCACTGTGGCAATCGTGAATGACCAATCGCATTCTTACAGCTCGTTCATTCTCTAAGTAGCCACACATAAATTCTAATCTGTGTTCTAACGACCAGTTGGGAGGAAAACAATGAGAGAATTGATGGAGCCATGCTTGTGGATGAATGTCGTTGCCAGATTTCTTAAATGTTTTGAATTTACGTGTAGTAATGAACAGCTTATAGTCCAAATCGTCATGTCGGCGAGTCGCATGTCGGTCATTGTTACTTCGTTTCGGCGGTTCCATCTCAAAATCCAATGCGCCTTGCCAATTTCTTTCATAATTTCCGAAGTGTCCTGTGTTATTATTTTGTGTTTGTTCCGTATTTCTATGTCCCTCTTCCCGTATTGGAGCGCGAGTGTCCTCTGAAATACGTAATTCTTGTATTACCTGTGTCAACTGATCTTGTACTTCCCGGATTTCTCTTTTGTACTGTGTATTGATTTGATTTTGATTTTGTTTGAATTTTCTTATTTGTTCATACTCTTCTGTGTCAGTGAAGGCTACGGGTCTTGTGTCATTCAGATCATCATCTACCTTTGTAGATAAGTTAGTGACCTGATCCGAAAGTTCGGCTACTTTCTCCGATAGTGTACTTATTTCCTCCATGTGTCTTTCTGAACCAATTTTCAGGGTATCTACTGTGTCCTTTAAGTTTTCCTGAGTTCTTGCAAGTTGCGTAACCGAATCGGTAGATGCAACTGAGTCAATTTTAGCTTGAAAGGTCTCATGATTTTCATGAACAATAGTTTGCAGTTCTTTTATGGCTGCTTCGTGATTCTGTAATACATTTTCATGACGCGAAAAAATAGGTTGGAAATGCTCACAAATTTGTGTTTTTACGTCATTACAGACCTTTTGACATTTCGATTCGATGTTATGTAACTCAGTGGTTAAATCTTCACGTGTTTGTTCAAGTGTAGTGTCTAACTTTTGAAGATTTTGTTCCATTGTGTCTACCTTTTTGAGATTTTGTTCCACTGTGTCTAACTGTTGCTGTGTTTGTCTCTGGTGTTGTTCCATTGTGTCTAACTTTTCAAGCTTTTGTCCCATTTGTTGCATTAATTGTAATAACAATGCACTGGTGTCTGAAACATGTTCCTCAGTGCTTTTAGGCAGTGAAGTTGCACCGGCAACATTCACATTTTGACAAGTAGAAAATGTTTCTTGACTCATTTGAGAAAACGGTGAGAACCCAAAACCTGAGTCTACAGTATTTGCAATATTGTGTTCTGTCATTCCCAATTCGTGAGGCAAGCTGTTGCCGACCGATCGATCGATAATGCGTCCCTCTTCACTAATTGTTTCACTGTCCACGCCATTGTTTGCCGCCTGCTCCATTTCCCTATGAACAGTTACCAAATTACTACTTTGAATGTCTGTTAATTCATTACTCTGCGGCGCTATCACACTGCTTTCGTCTTCACTGTCATTTCCCAGTTTACTTTGGAGCCTAGTATTACGTTTTTCACACGCCATTATTGTCACAATATTTCACACGACAACACAGAAAAGCACAATTTGAAGAGCAAAAATAAGAGAACACATTAACATAGCACTGAAAATAATGTTTAGTTAATTGCAAGCGCAGCTGCGAAAAACTTGCTGCAAATCTACATGCATGCCACAACTGTTTTACTGTACAACAATGAAAAACTACAACTACAAAGGAAATTCTCTCTATAATTACGCGCTAGCAATAAACAAAATCTACACTAATTACACAAACTACAAGAAAAAATCTGAAGATTCCAGTGAGGTATCCTCGGCTAAGGGTCGACATATGAAACGTCCCCTTTTTGAACAATTATACATGATTGTGCTAAAAGTGACACACAATATTTTGTTAGCGCAACGCAATCTGACTGTCAAAATTCCCTACAAAAGAATGGCCCTGACTAACATTAAACTATACCTTTCACAAATCACTTACCTCACAAAAATCTTCGCTGCTCAAGCTACTGCAATACAGCGAGCGCCACTACTGCCAGCTAAATGAAAGATTCAAACTACTGAAGGTACTAACTACTGATAGGGATAGTTAGCAAATGAAAGATATTAATAGGGAACCTTGATATCATCATATATAAATATAGCAGTTCATGACAAATTTCAAAACTCCGCCATCTCTCTCCCCACATCCACCACTGCTGGCGGCTCACCTCCAACTGCGCAACGCTACGCGCTGTTCACAGCCAGCTGCCTAACACTACAATGGCGAGTATTACAACAATGCAAAGCAGCCACAGACTGCACACAGCACAGCCAGTGATTTTCATACAGAGGTAGCGTTACCAATAAAAAAAACCTAAGCAGCCTACAAAAACCTAAACAGCCTACTTACAAAATCGTCAGGAATGCAAAGTACCCATAGCTTGTCATCAACAGTGCAGCGCTTGAACAGTATGTTGTTTCTAACCAGTTAATAATGCCGAATCTGAGTGTGTGTCTTTTCATGCCATTTACTTTTGATGTCTTTCCAAATCGGATCTTTATCTTGTTCATGAGCAATGTCCATTAAAGATGTGGTGATGAAGTTTTCAAAGGCGACTTTCTGAATGTAAAGAATACTGAAATTTTTCTCGAGGTTGCCTTCTGTGTTACTTTTCTCAACCCCAGCCGGTGCGCGTGACAGTGCGTCCGCAACAATGTTCTCCTTCCTGGGAATGTAGACTATTGTGAAGTGGAATTCTTGCAGAAACAATGCCCAACGTTTTAACCTGTCATGATTTAATTTTGAAGACATAATAAATTGTAATGCACGATGATCACTGTATACTTTTATGTGCTTACCAGAAAGAAAGAAACGGAATTTGTTAAATGCCCAAACGATTGCGAAAGCTTCTAATTCAGTAACGAAATAATTTTTTTCAGATTTTGTTAGCACTCGGCTAGCAAAAGCAATGGTTTTCTGAACAGTAGTGTCATTTTCTGTGGCTTCTTGAAATAAATGGGCACCAAGACCGACTTTAGAGGAATCCGTGCTAAGGCAGAAATCTAGTGACAGATCTGGATGAGCTAGTATTGGCGCATTAAGTAGCGATTCTTTCAAAGAATTGAATTCCAACTGTGCTTGTTCGTCCCAGTTCCAAATAGTATTTTTTTCAGTGAGAGAACACAGTTTTGGTGTAACAAGAATTTGCATATTCAGAAAACGACGGTAAAAATTTACGAGACCTAGAAAACTGCGGATTTGTTTTTTTGTGGATGGAACTGGAATGGCTCTGATTGCTTCTAACTTTTCAGGGTCCAGCTGAATGCCTTCAGAGGAAATAATATGTCCCAAAAACCTCACCTTTGACCTACCGAATTCAGACTTTTCCAAGTTAATTGTAATTCCAGATTCTGCAAAAATACGTAACAAACTGTTGAGGATGCGATTATGTTGTTCCCATGAAGCTTCTGCTATTAGAATATCGTCCACATATAAGGTGATGTGACGTTTTAAGAACTCAGGTAATATGGAATTTAGCCCGCGAATAAATGCGGCTGAAGAAATGTTCAAACCAAAGGGAAGTTTCCGAAACTGATAACAAACGCCGAAACAAAGGAAAGCTGTGTATTTTCTACATTCTGGATGAAGTTCGATCTGATAAAAGCTGGATCTGAGATCAATGGAAGACAACACTTTTACACCATTAAAATTTTGTAGAAGTACTTCCAACGTTTGCGGCCTGTCTGTTTCAGGAATAATGATAGTATTGATTTGTCTCGAATCTAAGACAAGCCTGATCGATCCATTTTTCTTCTCAACAACATGTAATGGATTGTTGTATGAGCTTACTGCAGGCTCAATAATGCCCTCGTCAAGCATAGATTGTATTTCTGTTCTAACACGGTCCCTGTAATGTGCTGGAATTACATATGGTCTAACACAAAATTTAGTATGCTCACGAACACGAAATTGGTATTGAAATCCCTTGATTGTTCCTGTTTTATGAGTAAAAACTGTGGAATGTGCTTGTAAAATCTCAAAAAGGTCCTGCCTATCAGTGTCATTACAATTCTCAATTGTTTGAATTTTATTCTGAATTAACTCATTAATTTCAAATATGCCGTCGATATCATCCCTGTCAGTACTTTCAGAGTGATTGTTAGTGTCTAGTTCCGTAGAAAATTCCGAACTGTTGTCTAACAGAAGGTAAAGCCGATTAATTTCCTCGTCATGGTTTGAGAGCCAATTTTCAAATTTCAAAGCTATTCACTTACCTTCCTTCTCTAAACTTATTTCCGCATTGTGAAAGTTTAAGATTGTTTGTATTCATTCAAAAAGTCTACTCCCAATATAATTTCCGTCGACAATAATGGAACAATAAGAAAGTTCATAGAGAAGCTGTGGCTTTGGCAAAAGAATTCTAAATTGGTTTGTTGGCGTACATCTATACTTTTTCCAAAGATTGCACCTTGTAATTTAATCTTACGTAACGGAAGTGTGGGGCAATCGTTCGATTTGTTGCATTTGCTAAAAGCTGTTTCACTAATTACTAAAACGGGACTGCCAGAGTCAAGTACTGCCGTAAACTTTACGTCATTTACAGTAATGTGAATCACAGGATATACAATGTTGTTATGTTTTATGTCGTGTTCCTGGAGTAAGACGTCCCTAATGTCTTCCATTTTTACGTAATTACTAGCTACGGCAGCTGCATCGTTAGTTTCATACGTACGTTTTGTGGCTGCCAGCGGTATGAGTCATTGCCTATTGTCTCTTTGTTGGCGCGCGTCGTTATTGGGGTTTGGAGACCTAACTTCTACAAATTCACTTTGTCGAGAGGGCCCTGCTCTGTTTGAATCCCGCCAGTTCTGATGCAATTCAGGTCTGTCGTTACGATCATATCGTCTGTCGTCATGTCGGTAGTTCCTGTAGTTTCTTTCTTTTCGGTTAAGTGGTGGATAATTTCTCCCTGAATTATCACTGCACGGTGGGCCGTTGCGTCTAAAGTTATTCTCTCTCCCGTAATAATAATTGTTTTGGTTCCCATATTGTCTGTTTCTCTGATTGTCTCTGTGATAGTCATTACCACGGAGAGGTGATCTTTCCCTGTAATTATTACTACTCTGCCAACGATTGTCATATGGGTGGTGCCTGTTTTGGTCACGATTTGTGTGGTGAGAATAGCCTTGTTGCGTCCAGTTATTATTTCTTTCATCACGGAAATGTGACGGATGTGACCTGTAATTGTTGTGCTCCTGTTTTTGCGTTCCGCGATTGTCAGTGTCAATTTCCAGTTCTTGTAAGAGTCCTTGAAAAGCTTCAATGTTGTCTTTGCCACGTCCTGCCAAAATAATATGTCGTAAATGTTCAGGCAGTTTGATTAAGCAAATGCGGATGAGTTCAGAGGGGCTGTATGGGTTTGAAAGATACTGATTATTGTGTAATATGTCTTCAAAATATTTCACAAGACTGGAAAATTCAGATTGTTCGAAATGTTTCATCATTATGATGCTATGTTTTACTCGGTCTTGTGTAGCTTGAGACCAACATGCTGAGAGGAAGGCATGATAAAAATCTCCTTCATTGTGACAATCGTGAATGACCGATCGCATTCTTACAGCTGGTTCATTCTCCAAGTAGCCACACATAAATTCTAATCTGTGCTCTAATGACCAGTTGGGGGGAAAACAATGAGAGAATTGATGGAGCCACACTTGTGGATGAATGTCGTTGGCAGAATTCTTAAGTGTTTTGAATTTACATGTAGTAATGAACAGCTTATAGTCAAAGTCATCATGTCGGCGAGTCGCATATCTGTCATTGTTACGTCGTTTCGGCGGTTCCATTTCAAAATTCGGTGCACCTTGCCAATTTCTTTCATTGTTTCCGAAATGCGCTGTGTTATTATTTTGTGGCTGTTCCGTATTTCTATGTCCCTCTTCCTGTATTGGGGCGCGAGTGTCCTCTGAAATACGTAATTCTTGTATTACCTGTGTCAGCTGATCTTGTACTTCCCGGATTTCTCTTTGGTGTTGCGTATTAATTTGATTCTGATTTTGTTTGAATTTCCTACTTTGTTCGCACTCTTCTGTGTCATTCAGATTATCATCTACCTTCGTAGATAAATTATTTAGCTGATCCGAAAGTTCAACTACTTTCTCTGACAGTGTACTTATTTCCTCAGTGTGTTTTTCTGAACCAAGTTTCAGAGTGTCCATTTGTGTTGAAATCGTATCTACTGTGTCCTTTAAGTTTTCTTGAGATTTTGCAAGTTGCGTAACCGAATCGGTAGATGCAACTGAGTCAATTTTAGCTTGCAGGGTGTAGTGATTTTCATGAACAATAGTTTGCAGTTCTTTTATGGCTGCTTCGTGATTCTGCATTTTCATGACGCGAAAAAATGGGTTGGAAACACTCACAAATTTGTGTTTTTACGTCAGTACAGACTTTTTGACATTTCGATTCAATGTTATGTAACTCAGTAGTTAAATCTTCACGTGTTTGTTCAACCGTTGTGTGAAGATTTTGTTCCATTGCGTCTAACTGTTGCTGTGTTTGTCTCTGATTTTGTTCCATTGTGTCTAACTTTTTAATATTTTGTTCCACTGTGTCTAACTTTTGAAGCTTTTGTCCCATTTCTTGCATTAATTGTAATAACAGTGCACTGGTGTCTGAAACATGTTCCTCAGTGGTTTTCGGCAGTGAATTTGCACCGGCAACATTCACATTTTGACAAGCAGAAAATGTGTCTTGACTCATTTGAGAAAACGGTGAGGACGCATAACCTGAATCTACAGTATTTGCAAAATTGTGTCCTGTCATTTCGGATTCCTGAGGCGAGCTGTTGCCGAGCGATCGATCGATAATGCTTCCCTGTTCACTAATTGTTTCACTGCCTACGCCATTGTTTGCCGCCCGCTCCATTTCCCTATGGACAGTTACCAAATTACTACTTTGAATATTAGTTAATTCATTACATGGTGGCGCTAACACACTGCTTTCGTCTTCACTGTCATTTCTCAGTTTACTTTGGAGCCTAGTATTACGTTTTTCACACGCCATTATTGTCACAATATTTCACACGATAACACAGAAAAGCACAATTTGAAGAGCAAAAATAAGAAAACACATTAACATAGCACTGAAAATAATATCTAGTTAACTGCAAGCGCAGCTGCGAAGTACTTGCTGCAAATCTACATGCATGCTACAACTGTTTTACTCTACAAGAATGAAAAACTACAACTACAAAGGAAATTCTCTCTACAATTACGCGCTAGCAAAAAACAAAAGCTACACTAATTACACAAACTACAAAAAAAAAAAAAGTCAGAAGATTCCAGTGAGGTATCCTGACAGGGTCGCAATATGAAACGTCCCCTTTGAACAATTATACATGACTGTGCTTAAACTGACACACAATATTTTTTTTAGCGCAACGCAATCTGACTTTCCATAACCCTACAAAAGAATGGCCCTGACTGACATTAACCCATACCTTTCACAAATCACTTACCTCACAAAAATCTTCGTTACTGGAACTACTGCAATACAGCGAGTGCCACTACTGCCAGCTAAATAAAAGATTCAAACTACGGAAGGCACTAACTACTGATAGGCATAGTTAGCAAATGAAAGATTTTAATAGAGAACAAACAATGTATTTACCTTAAAAGTCATAATATATATAGCAGTTCATGACAGTCTTACAAATTTCAAAACTCCGCCATCTCTCTCCCCACATCCACAACTGCTGGCGGCTCACCTCCAACTGCGCAACGCTACGCGCTGTTCACATCGAGCTGCCGCTGCCCAACACTACAATGGCAGACAACACTGCAAACGACCCACAGACTGCACACAGCACAGCCAGTGATTTTTCATATGGAGCACTATGTGGCGTTACCAATAAGAAAACAAATACAGCCTACTTACACATTGAGAATGACATGCAGCGTTCTGTTATCTAGGAACTCTTCAATCCAATCACACAATTGGTCTGACAGTCCATATGCTCTTACTTTGTTCATTAAACGACTGTGAGGAACCGTATCGAACGCCTTGCGGAAGTCAAGAAACACGGCATCTACCTGTGAACCCGTGTCTATGGCCCTCTAAGTCTCGTGGACGAATAGCGCGAGCTGGGTTTCAAACGACCGTCTTTTTCGAAACCCATGCTGATTCCTACAGAGTATATTTCTAGTCTCCAGAAAAGTCATTATACTCGAACATAATACGTGTTCCAAAATTCTACAACTGATCGACGTTAGAGATATAGGTCTATAGTTCTGCACATCTGTTCGACACCCTTCTTGAAAACGGGGACGACCTGTGCCCTTTTTGCCGGCCGAGATGGCCGAGCGGTTCTAGGCGCTACAGTCTGGAACCGCGCGACCCACTGCGGTCGCAGGTTCGAATCCTGCTTTGGGCATGGATGTGTGTATTGTCCTTAGGTTAGTTAGGTTTAAGTAGTTCTAAGTTCTAGGGGACTGATGACCTCAGAAGTTAAGACCCATAGTGCTCAGAGCCATTTGAACCATTTGTGCCCTTTTCCAATCCTTTGGAACGCTACACTCTTCTAGAGACCTACGGTACACCGCTGCAAGAAGGGGGGCAAGTTCCTTCGCATAGTCTGTGTAAAATCGAACTGGTAACCCATCAGGTCCAGCGGCCTTTCCTCTTTTGAGCGATTTTAATTGTTTCTCTCTCCATCTTTCGTCTATTTCGATATCTACCATTTTTCATCTGTGCCACAATCTAGAGAAGGAACTACAGTGCAGTCTTCCTCTGTGAAATAGCTTTGGAAAAAGACATTTAGTATTTCGCCTTTAGTCTGTCATCCTGTGTTTCAGTACCATTTTGGTCACAGAGTGTCTGAACATTTTGTTTTGATCCACCTAGCACTTTGACATAAGACCAAAATTTCTTAGGATTTTCTGCCAAGTCAGTACATAGAACTTTACTTTCGAATTCATTGAACGCCTCTCGCATAGCCATCCTCACACTACATATCGCTTCGCGTAATTTTTTGATTGTCTGCAAGGCTTTGGCTACGTTTATATTTGTTGTGAAGTTCCCTTTGCTTTCGCAGCAGTTTTCAAACTCGGTTGTTGTACCACGGTGGCTCTTTTCCATCTCTTACGATCACGCTTGGCACATACTCATCTAACGCATATTGTACGATGGTTTTGAACTTTGTCCACTGATCTTCAACACTATCTGTACTTGAGACAAAACTTTCGTGTTGAGCCGTCAGGTACTCTGAAATCTGCTTTTTGTCACTTTTGCTAAACAGGAAAATCTTCCTACCTTTTTTAATATTTCTATTTACGGCTGAAATCATCGATGCAGCAACCGCTTTATGATCGCTGTTTCCCTGTTCTGCGTTAACTGTTTCAAATAGTTCGGGTCTGTTTGTCACCAGAACGTCACTTGGGTTTCAAATAGTTCCAGACCAGAGGGTCACTTGGAAGATGAAACAGCGCACCGTGGTACGATGTAGACCTGGTGAGTTATGTCTCATGGAATGCATTCGTCCAAGACACGTTGCCCCACTCCCGGCCTTACGGTCTAGGGTACTATAAGGTACAACATCAGCTTTGATGTTTCTGGAGGGAACTCTAACCAGAGCTTGGCACTTGCAAAATGTTGTTAGAACCATTCTTTTGCCGTTCTTGCCACATGAATGGGATGTGTTGTTCCAACAGGATGATGCTCCCCTACACAAAGCTCGTGAAACTCAAAGTGCTCTGCAAGACGCGCAGCAACTTTCCTGGGCAGCACGATCTGTAGACTTACCTTCAACAGAACACGTATGGGATATTGAGTCGTGGCGGGACTGCCGCCAGGGATATCTTTGGCTTAGGCACTGTACATTCCCTCGGGCAGAAGTTTGTCTTTGGATCCTGGGCTGGCTCAGGATATAGGGGGCAGTACGGAGTGGAAAGGGACAACAGCGCTGGGCACGACACGCGGAAGTGCGCGTACTAGCGAGACGTTGGAGAGACGACGGTGAGCACGGCGTGCCCGAGTACGGGCGGCAGTTAGCGTTTGATCGTACTAGGTGCATTCAAGTTCTAAGGCCTCCAATTTTTTTTCTAATTAACTACTCACCCGAAATCGATGAAACTGGTGTTACTTCTCGACGTAATTGCCCTGCAGACGTACACATTTTTCATAACGCTGACGCCATGATTCCATGGCAGCGGCGAAGGCTTCTTTAGGAGTCTGTTTTGACCACTGGAAAATCGCTGAGGCAATAGCAGCACGGCTCGTGAATGTGCGGCCATGGAGAGTGTCTTTCATTGTTGGAAAAAGCCAAAAGTCACTAGGAGCCAGGTCAGGTGAGTAGGGAGCATGAGGAATCACTTCGAAGTTGTTATCACGAAGAAACTGTTGCGTAACGTTAGCTCAATGTGCGGGTGCGTTGTCTTGGTGAAACAGCACACGCGCAGCCCTTCCCAGACGTTTTTGTTGCCGTGCAGGAAGGAATTTGTTCTTCAAAACATTTTCGTAGAATGCACCTGTTACCGTAATGCCCTTTGGAACGCAATGGGTAAGGATTACGCCCTCGCTGTCCCAGAACACGGACACCATCATTTTTTCAGCACTGGCGGTTACCCGAAATTTTTTTGGTGGCGGTGAATCTGTGTGCTTCCATTGAGCTGACTGGCGCTTTGTTTCTGGATTGAAAAATGGCATCCACGTCTCATCCATTGTCACAACCGACGAAAAGAAAGTCCCATTCATGCTGTCGTTGCGCGTCAACATTGCTTGGCAACATGCCACACGGGCAGCCATGTGGCCGTCCGTCAGCATTCGTGGCACCCACCTGGATGACACTTTTCGCATTTTCAGGTTGTCATGCAGGATAGTGTGCACAGAACCCACAGAAATGCCAACTCTGGAGGCGATCTGTTCAACAGTCATTCGGCGATCCCCAAAAACAATTCTCACCACTTGCTCGATCGAGTCATCAGACCGGCTTGTGCGATCCCGACGTTGTTTCGGTTTGTTGTCACATGATGTTCTGCCTTCATTAAACTGTCGCACCCACGAACGCACTTTCGACACATCCATAACTCCATCACCACATGTCTCCTTCAACCATCGATGAATTTCAATTGGTTTCGCACCACGCAAATTCAGAAAACGAATGATTGCACGCTGTTCAAGTAAGGAAAATATCGCCATTTTAAGTATTTAAACAGTTCTCATTCTCGCCGCTGGCGGTAAAATTCCATCTGCTGTACGGTGCTGCCATCTCTGGGACGTATTGACAATGAAAGCGGCCTCATTTTAAAACAATAATAAAACTGATTTTATTCCATTAATTAAAACTTCCGGGCTGAATTGCCGTGGTCCATATACAAAACTACTTCTTCTTCCTGACGTTTCTTTGCCTACTGCGGGCAACATCATCTGAGGTGAGTCGGCGACTGGCTGCTAGGCGCTGGAGGTCCCGCTTATATAGAGCGCTTAGATGGCGCCACCACTCGTCACTTGCTTTCGACTTTAAAACTATCTCCGGCTAGTGCCATCTCTCTCGATTACAGGTAATCGATTGTCACTTCGCTGGTACAAAGTCGACCGCCATATCTTGTCTAGGACCTCACATTATTATACTCGCATGTATAGAGAAGCTATAGAGATCTACAAGCACGGAAATAATTTTAATAGAAAAGAAGAAGGATTAAAACTAGACAAGATATGGCGGTCGACTTCGTACCAACGAAGTGACAATCGATTATCTGTAATCGAGAGAGATGGCACTAGCCGGAGATAGTTTTAAAGTCGAAAGCACGTGACGAGTGGTGGCGCCATCTAAGCGCTCTATATAAGTGGGACCTCCAGCGCCTAGCAGCCAGTCGCCGACTCACCTCAGAAGATGTTGCCCGCAGTAGGCAACGAAACGTCAGGAAGGAGAAGAAGTTTTATATATGGACCACGGCAATTCAGCCCGGAAGTTTTAATTAATGGAATAAAATCAGTTTTATTATTGTTTTCTGTGTAAACTTGAGTATTAAGGTGAAGGAAGGGTTGTTTGGTTCCCTGTTGTCGCTTCTGAATTATGATTCAGTGATCGGAAGCAGTGGGCCACCGAAGTGCAGAGCCTCCCCTTTTAAATTACTAGCGGGCGTACGGGCGGTGGACTTCGATTGAGCTCGCGTGTGCTGTTTCGTACCGATTTCGGTGTTCTGAACGGGGTGGAAGTACAAACGGAGTCCGCATCTTAATTCGAAGATAAGTACTCAGTCGCCCCCACCGTTCGTGGCCAAGTCGCGCCCTCGCAATCTCGGGCTTCAGTTACTGTACAAGCTGCAGTTTTCTAAAACCTATGGTGGCTCTGCAAGGTTGCCCGGGTTAAATGTTTTAAATGTTTGTCTTAAGAATTTTGAAGGATTTCTAGAAAAATGTGTCTTAATTGAAACCGTTTTCTAAAATTGCTTTGCAATTCAGCCTTAGTGGCGTATGTCAGTTTTGGTGGGGAAATAATTGGGTTATTATTGATCAAACTGTCTATAACCTTGTAAAGTTGTTTGGTAATATCTCGACCGGGAGGGGCGGTTTTCAATCTATGTGGAAATAATAATTGATTTCCTGGTTATTTGATGTAAAGTTTATTTTAAGATATTTACTTGGCCCGAGTGGCGGTTTTTTTTAAATGCTTGTAGAGAGATTAATTCGCTTGTGGTATCATATAACAAGCAGTTTGTAAAATCAGCCTGAGTGGCAGGTTTTTAAATGTCTTTAAAGAGATTAACTCATGTGTTATTTTATATAAAAAGCAGTTTGTAAAGTTTGCCCGAATGGCGTTTCTTAAAGAAGTAATTATCTGATTTATGATTGTAATTCTCTTTATGATTTATCTATGATGCATATAAATATGTTGAAATGAAATGGTCACTGTATGGGGCAAGTTCTTCCACTCCGTTTGTATTAAAGGTTGAGGAATTTGCAGTTCAAAAAGGAACTAACGTTCCAGTTATGATCGGACGAGAAGTGACTCGTGTGCTTCGTCGACCAACAACTCTGACAGAACTACGTGAAATGGTCGAGTAGACATGGCATAACGTAACCCAGGACGGTATTCAGCATCTGTACAGTCGACTGGGAGCCGGAATCAGCGCCTGCATTTCCGCCTGTGCACGCTACATCATGAACTAACAAGGCTGTTTCAGCATGGGTCGACACTTGTTACCTCAGAGCCGCTTGCCCTAAAAATGTAATCATTTCATGTGTTTCATAGTCTGCCCCCGGTAGCAATGTCAATCTGAAGGGCCCGGGTTCGATTCCCGGCACGGTCGGAAATTTTCTCCGCTCACGGACTGGGTGTTGTGTTGTCCTAATCATCATCATTTCATCCCCATAGAGACGCAAGTCACCGAAGTGGCGTCAAATCGCAACACTTGCACCCGGCTAACGGTCTACCCGACGGGAGACCCTAGTCAGACGACATTTACATTCTTTTTATGTGTTCCATACACAATGTTGCAACAATTTTGAGTGAATTGGAAACCTCTAAAAGGGTGTACTACTTTTCTTGCGGTTTTTGTTCTTGTGGTCTTCAGTCCTGACACTGGTTTGATGCAGCTCTCCATGCTACTCTATCCTGTGCAAGCTTCTTCATCTCCCAGTACCTACTGCAGCCTGCATCCTTCTGAATCTGCTTCGTGTATTCATCTCTTGATCTCCCTCTACGATTTTTACCCTCCACGCTGCCCTCCAATACTAAATTGGTGATCCCTTGATGCCTCAGAACATGTCCTACCAACCGATCCCTTCTTCTAGTCAAGTTGTGCCAAAAGCTCCTCTTCTCCCCAATCCCATTCAGTACCGCCTCATTAGTTATGTGATCTATCCATCTAATCTTCAGCATTCTTCTTTAGCACCACATTTCGAAAGCTTCTACTTTTTTCTTGTCCAAACTATTTATCGTCAATGCTTCACTTCCATACATGGCTACACTCCATACAAATACTTTCAGAAACGACATCCTGACACTTAAATCTATACTCGATGTTAACAAATTTCCTCTTCTTCAGAAACGCTTTCCTTGCCATTGCGAGTCTACATTTTATATCCTCTCTACTTCGACCATCATCAGTTATTTTGCTCCCCAAATAGCAAAACTCCTTTACTACTTTAAGTGTCTCATTTCCTAATCTAATTCCCTCAGCATCACCCGACTTTATTCGACTACATTCCATTATCCTCGTTTTGCTTTTGTTGATGTTTATCTAATATCCTGCTTTCAAGACACTATCCATTCCGTTCAACTGCTCTTCCAAGTCCTTTGCTGCCTCTGACAGAATTACAATGTCATCGGCGAACCTTAAAGATTTTATTTCTTCTCCATGGATTTTAATACCTAATCCGAATTTTTCTTTTGTTTCCTTTACTGCTTGTTCAATATACAGATTGAATAACATCGGGGATAGGCTACAACCCTGTCTCACTCCCTTCCCAACCACTGCTTCCCTTTCATGTCCCTCGACTCTAATAACTGCAATCTGGTTTCTGTACAAATTGTAAATAGCCGCCGGCCGGAGTGGCCGTGCGTTTCTAGGCGCTACAGTCTGGAACCGCGTGAGCGCTACGGTCGCAGGTTCGAATCTTGCCTCGGGCATGGATGTGTGTGATGTCCTTAGGTTAGTTAGGTTTAAAGTAGTTCTAAGTTCTAGGGGACTTATGATCTCAGCAGTTGAGTCCCATAGTGCTCAGAGTCATTTTTTGTAAATAGCTTTTCGCTCCCTGTATTTTACCCCTGCCACCTTCAGAATTTGAAAGAGAGTATTCCAGTCAACATGGTCAAAAGCTTTCTCTAAGTCTTCAAATGCTAGAAACGTAGATTTGCCTTTTCTTAATCTAGCTTCTAAAATAAGTCGTAGGGTCAGTATTGCCTCACGTGTTCCCATATTTCTACGGAATCCAAATTGATCTTCCCCGAGGTCGGCTTCTACCAGTTTTTCTATTCGTCTGTAAAGAATTCGCGTTAATATTTTGCAACCGTGACTTATTAAACTGATAGTTCGGTAATTTTCACATCTGTCAACACCTACTTTCTTTGGGATTGAAATTATTATATTCTTCTTGATGTCTGAGGGTATTTCGCCTGTCTCATACATGTTGCTCACCAGATGGTAGAGTTTTGTCAGGACTGGCTCTCCCAAAGCTGTCAGTAGTTCTAATGGAAAGTTGTCTACTCCCGGGGCCCTTCTTGCGGTAGCGTGTAATAAACATCTGTTTTCCTTTAAGGCGTCGTCCTGACGTGACGTCACGTTCTAACAACCCTACCACAACAAAGGTCAAAATTTAATAATGATTGTGGTGTTGCTCACGCTGCTAAATACTGAATTTTCGAACAACGACAAAGTTATTATGTGGCAGGTGTCATTAGAGCACAGTTAATAAAGTCATTTCATGTAATAATGAACAAACTAGGCACTCATCTTTTCGTGTTTCCCACGCTGGTCTCGTTGTAAAATCATGGCTCAATCGTCGAAAATCTAGGTGGTGATGATTCCAAGCTCGGATGCAAAGAGGCCTAGGTTTTATTATGCGATATTCAAAAGCTTTATATATGTGTTTCACAAACCATTGTTGAAGATTAAACCTTTGAAAGTTAGCAGAATGGTGATGTAAAAAATAATCAGCACTCCGAATTTAAGTTACACTTCCTTTTTATTGCTTTTGTTGCAATATCGCATAACACACAAAACATCACTTCACAATACAAAACATACTTGAAAACATCTTCCTCACTGTTAAAGTTCACATTTTATAACCCGACTACGTTATGCATCTTTCCAACATGACGTCCAAGACTTGACTTTCTCGAGGTCCGACTCTCTAACAACTAACTAATAATCGCTTACGCGCCCGAAAATTAGAGTTACAAGTACGTCAAAGATCATAGTGACAAATGAAAGAATACACATAAGAATAATATCATTGTAATATATACATATCGATGTATCAAAATACCTCTACATTAATGAAATCAAACCTGAATGCTGTCTCAGAAATATGTTAACTACTTTACAGAAGCACAGTAGAGTATTGCTGGTATCGAGAGGTTAAGTGGAGGTGCCGTAATGGTTGCGTAATTCAAGTACCATTACAAGGTCCATTGTAAGCCGACGTCAGTCGAAACTGATACAGAGACCAGATTTTGAAGCTGCAACGCTGTTAGTGATACGGTAGACGTTGTGGTTCGATGACGCACGCGCGCGGTAACGCGTCGAGGAGAGCCCACATCAGCGTTAACAGAGGCTGGCGTGAACTCATTTGGCGGCCTATGACGGCGGTGATATTCCCGGGCGAGTGGCGGCGGCGACAGCGGCAGCAGGCAGTCGAGAAGCGACGTGCCGGCGCTGCCGGTGTTTGGGCAGAAAGCTCGTTGGCAGCTGTCCGCGCCAGGCAGCCCCAGCCGCGGACGACAAGTTTCGCGGCGCGGGGCGAAGCTGGAAAACATTGGCAGCACGGTACGACACCAGGGGCGTCGCCGTGCGAGGCAAACACGATGTTCGTGTTGATTTACGTTATTAACGTTTACCACAAGAATGGAAAAGAAAACTGAAGATCTGTTAGTTGAAGACGAGTTCCGTTTTGGACAAAAAAATTACGACGTTGCGATTGATAACGAAAGCAAGAATTAAGAAAATTAAGATAAATCAACTTTGATTTTATCCATACTGGATGAGAGGTCGTGGTTGTGCATGTCAGTGTTAAAAAATATATCGGCTCAGCCACTTGTTTATAGTCTAAAACACTAAGATTGACGCGTTTCGGAAGTCAGGTTTCCATCATCAGAATAATAAAAAGTAAAAGAACCTGTTGAAACTCGCTAAAATGGAACATGCATCAGGCACAATAAAATTGATAATAAAATTAAAACATCGTGGCTACTTCCCTTGTTGCAGCCGTGTTTTCCAAGGTGCATCTCCACATAGTCGTCAAAATATAAAAAACTCTAAAATGGTGTCGCCTATGGTGTACAACATCTAACCACATAGCTCTCTCCTCTATCGTCGTAAACCGCCCGTGCGTCTTCGTTGATACCACACACCACGTAGCCAAACACGACACTGAAACGCGAGTGACCTCACGCGCAAGTAAACAAGGAAGTCACAGAGATGTCTATACAAACAGGTAACGTATACATGTTCCAAGGACCTCATGAAATGATGGTATGCTGCCAATTGCTAAAAATGTAGTTACTAAAAGAAACCAGTGAAATGTCTGTATCACCAGTTAACTGTTCATTCAGTGTGTTCCGATTATCCAGGCTTTCCTGCTGTAAATTATTTCTTAGTTTAAACCGCAGCGTATTAATGGTCTGAAAAGCGGTATCAACTTTAAAAGGTTTGAAAATGTTAGCCACTTTTTGCGAAATGTCACCGAAGTATGGTATTTTGACTCTCGTAATATTATTTGAGGTATTCTTCCTTGCATTCGCGCGCTGTTTCTGTCGTATTAATTAAACTAAGAAATAATTTACAGCAGGAAAGCGATAAATATGAGAGAGCTGGGGTCTATAAAATTCAGTGTAACACGTGCAAGGCAAGCTATGTAGGCCAGACTGGTAGGTCCTTTAAAGTACGTTACAAAGAACATAGCGATGCTTTCCGGCTTAATAATTTCGAAAAGTCAGCTGTAGCCACGCATATTAGGGAAACGAGACAGCCCATGTTGGGAATAGATCAGGATCTCGTTATTTTACATAGACAGGACAAAAGCAAACAGCTGGATCTACTAGAACAGCTGGAAATTACGATACATAGCGTGGATAATCAGAACATACTGAATGAACAGCTAACTGGTGATACAAATAACTTTTTCAAACATTTCACTGGTTTCTTTTAGTAACTACATTTTTAGCAATTGGCAGGATACCATCATTTCATGAGGTCCTTTGAACATGTATACGTTATCTGTTTGAATAGACATCTCTGTCACTTCCTTGTTTACTTGCGCGTGAACTCACTCGCGTTTCAGTGTCGTGTTTGGCTACGTAGTGTGTTTTATCAACGAAGACGCACGGGCGATTTACGACGATAGAGGAGAGAGCCATGTGGTTAGATGTTGTACACCATAGGCGACACCATTTTAGAGTTTTTTATATTTTGACGACTATGTGGAGATGCACCTTGGAAAACACGGCTGCAACAAGGGAAGTAGCCACGATGTTTTAATTTTATTATCAATTTTATTGTGCCTGATGCATGTTCCATTTTAGCGAGTTTTAACAGGTTCTTTTACTTTTTATTACTCTGATGATGGAAGCTTGACTTCCGAAACGCGTCAATCTTAGTGTTTTACACTATAAACAAGTGGTTGAGCCGATATATATTTTAACATTAGGATAAATCAAGACACGTTCGTAGGATTTTCGAGTTGGAAAAAAACAGTTCGACGATGTGGAACGTAATGAGCTCGAAATTCTGAGAAAATAGGTGTAGGCTATGGGGAAAGACAGAGAACATACAACACAGAGTGCGTTCCGTAAGTAATGCGGCCAATTTTTTTCTGATGCAGCGGTACATCACACCGTGTTGTAACCGGCTGGGATAAGTGGAGGGGGGTGTTAGCTTCAAAACGCTGTTTGTCTCATTTGGCTGCGAGCTGCCGGAGAGTCAGGACGTGCGTTTCCGTCAACCCCGTTTCGAGGTTATGTTACACGTCTCGATGGATCCTTCTGTAGAGCAACGGTACGTATCAAATTTTGCGTTTAAGTTCGGAAGTCCGCCACTTAAACGTTTCCATTACTTCAGCATGCCTTTGGGACTGATCGCTTGTCCAAATCACAAGTTTTCCGGTGGCACAAGTCGTTCATGGAGGGCCGAGAGGAAATCACCGCCGAACCTCGCAGTGGACGGCCATCAACCGCACGAGTCGACGAAAATGTGACCCGGGTGCGCAATTGTGTGAACTCTGACAGCGGCTGAGACTTCAAATGGCTCTGAGCACTATGGGACTTAACAGCTGTGGTCATCAGTCCCCTAGAACTTAGAACTACTTAAACCTAACTAACCTAAGGACATCACATACATCCATGCCCGAGGCAGGATTCGAACCTGCGACCGTAGCAGTCGCGCGGTCCCGGACTGCGCGCCTAGAACCGCGAGACCACCGCGGCCGGCCAGCTGAGCCTTCGATTGATAGCACAAACTCTAAACATGTGAAAAACAACCGTTTTCCGTATTGTGACAGAAGATGTGAACATGAGAAAGGTGTGTGCCAAACTCGTCCCAAAAGTATTGACTGACGAACACAAGCACATGCGAGTGGTTCGGTGCCAAGAAATGTTGGAAATGTGTGAAAATGATCCTCATTTTTTAAACTCAGTTATCATTGGTGATGAGTCGTGGATTTTTTAGTACAACCCTGAGACAAAAAGGCAGAGTTCAAGAGAGGCACACCCCGTCGTCGCCCCGTCCCAAGAAGGCACGCATGAGTAAGTCCTGGATCAAAACCATGCTCATTGTCTTCTGTGACGTCAGAGGCACTGTCCACCACGAATTCGTACCAATGGGACTACACTGAACTCAGCTTTCTACTTGGAAATGCTCAAAAGACTGAAAAGGAGGGTCTCGTGGTGCCGAAGCGACATCAAGGACACGTGGAAAGTTCACAGCGCCTTCATTGTCAACGACTTCCTGGCCAGAAAAAAGACCCCATTCGTACCCCAGCCTCCCTACAGTCCTGACCTGGCTCCCACTGACTTTTTTTTGTTTCCTCGGTTAAAAGGAGTCTTTGGTGTGACGTCATACGCGAGTGACTGCGTTTGTGATCGCTAAGTTTTTTATATATTTTTAGGTTTCAGATACATATTTAGACGGTTTTTGTGATAATATTTACTATATAAGTGACTTATTAGTGGTTTCTTCATTCGCCTCTGCCTTTCTTGTGTTGTGACCTGATATTTGTGAGTGTTTCGTATCGAGCAACTTAACCTCTTACCTGTGTTTACATTCCGCGCTGACCAGTTGCAGTTGTAGCGGCGCATCGAAAGCTAGGTACTAAATAATTGTGTGTGTATAGTGGTTTATTTAGGTACTTTAGTAGTCTTCAACCGGTGTTCTTGGTGTTTTCTGGTGAAATAATTTCAGAAGAACCTTTTGGGAACTGTTTTCAGTTTCGTTACTGTATCATTAGACGTTTGATTATCTTTCTGTATTACTCTTTTGTTATATTCTCATTTGTTGTTGATTAATACTTTTAATAATAGTAGTTGCTTCCCTTGTAGAGTAAGTTTGTGATTATTATAGTCAGGTTTTTAACATCTTCTTATTGTAGTAGCGGAACTTAGATAAAGTAGTTTTCTTGTTTTAAAAAGTGTAAATTTTACCATGAGTGAGAAGTGTGGGCTTTGCCCTAGGTTCGTGAGTAGTGGATTGCGGTGTGAGACTTGTTCGAAGTATTTGCACTGGGGGGGGGGGGGAATGCAGTGGGGAAGCCAGTGGGCATTTTGGTGAGATCCTCTCCTGGAACTGCAGGTTATGTAGCAAGAGCAAATTGATAGAGGAGCAGGAGCGTAAGATCTGTGCCCTTCAGGTGCATTGAAAAACGCACAGGGGGAGCCAGATAGGATGAGGAGGGAGAAGGGGGTTGGGGAATGGGAGCTGGCTGTTGGCAAAAGATCTGCTAGGAGAAGAAGATTTTCAAATAGTTTTACTATTGGTGTTTGCAATAGATATGACCAACTGTCAGAGTGGAGTGGAATCTCAAGTAGCTGTAGATGTAGGAAGTATGCAGCAGACCTCAGCAGTTACGGTTGCTAGGACAGTTGCAAAGTCGAAGAGGAAGGAAAAGGTTCTGCTGTTAGGTAGTTCTCATGGCAGAGGTGTAGGCCAGCAGTTGCAGGAAGTGTTGGAGAGTGGTTCAAAATGGTTCTGAGCACTATGGGACTTAACGTCTGTGGTCATCAGTCCCCTAGAACTTAGAACTACTGAAACCTAACTAACCTAAGGACATCTCACACATCCATGCCTGAGGCAGGATTCGAACCTGCGACCGTAGCAGTCGCGCGGTTCCGGACTGAGCGCCTAGAACCACTAGACCACCGCGGCCGGCGTTGGAGAGTGAGTACCAGGTCACCAGCATTGTGAAGTCTAATGCATGATTGGCTCAGGTGACTGTTAACTTAGGGGGGTTATGTAGGGATTTTACTAAAGAGGATCAGATAGTGATTGTCGGTGGGGCTGGTAATAGTATTGATAGGGATGGGGAGTATGACATAGATGGTGACCTGGAAAAGATAGCCACTCAGACTGGCAACATGAATGTGCATTTCGAGGAACTGTTTCAGCGTCACGATCGGCCTCATCTTAATACAGCCATCAGGCGTAATAACATGAGACTTGGGGGTGCGCTGATGACATAAAGCATGGGTCGCATTTCAGTGGTGGCGGTGGAGTCTATCAGGAGGATGGGGTTCACTAGACATGGCCTCCACCTCAACAGGTATGGGAAGGGGAGGTTGGCGAAGGTGACAGCATAGGTGGGGGTGGTGGGATCACTCATGGGAAAATTCCTGCAGTAGTGGGTGTCAGAGCCGCACCTTTTTTAGATTGAAGTCAGCTGATTGGTATTCCTGCTTAAGGGAAGTCTCTCTAACAAGGAATCACTTTTGACAAACCTTAGGTATCCGAGTAATGAGGGAATTAGTATATTTCATCAAAATATACAAGGTATTAGAGATAAAGTTAGTGAACTGCTTATAGATTGTAAGTAGGCTGTTTATGTTTTCTTATTGGCAACGTTACGTAGCGCTCAATATGAAAATCACTGGCTGTGCTGTGTGCAGTCTGTGGCTGCTTTGCATTGTTGTAATACTCGCCATTGTAGTGTTAGGCAGCTGGCTGTGAACAGCGCGTAGCGTTGCGCAGTTGGAGGTGAGCCGCCAGCAGTGGTGGATGTGGGGAGAGAGATGGCGGAGATTTGTAATTTGTCATGAACTGATATATATATTATGACTTGTGATGATATTAAGGTAAATACATTGTTTGTTCTCTATTAATATCTTTCATTTGCTAACTATCCCTATCAGTAGTTAGTGCCTTCAGTAGTTTGAATCTTTTATTTAGCTGGCAGTAGTGGCGCTCGCTGTATTGCAGTAGCTTGAGCAGCGAAGATTTTTGTGAGGTAAGTGATTTGTGAAAGGTATAGATTAATGTTAGTCAGGGCCCATTCTTTTGTACGAATTATTGAAAGTCAGATTGCGTTGCGCTAACAAAATATTGTGTGTCAGGTTAAGCACAGTCATGTATAATTGTTCAAAGGGGACGTTTCATATGTCGACCCTTAGCCGAGGATACCTCACTGGAATCTTCTGATTTTTTCTTGTAGTTTGTGTAATTGGTGTAGCTATTGTTTATTGGTAGCGCGTAATCATAGAGAGAATTTCCTTTGTAGTTGTAGTTTTTCATTGTTGTACAGTAAAACAGTTGTGGCATGCATGTAGATTTGCACCAAGTATTTCGCAGCTGCGCTTGCAATTAACTAGATATTATTTTCAGTGCTATGTTAATGTGTTCTCTTATTTTTGATCTTCAAATTGTGTTTTTCTGTGTTGTCGTGTGAAATACTGTGACAATAATGGCGTGTGAAAAACGTAATACTAGGCTCCAAAGTAAACTGAGAAATGACAGTGAAAATGAAAGCAGTGTGTTAGCGCCACCGAGTAATGAATTAGCTGATGTTCAAAGTAGTAATTTGGTAACTGTTCATAGGGAAATGGAGCAGGCGGCAAACAATGGCGTGGACAGTGAAACAGTTAGTGAAGAGGGACGCATTATCGATCGATCGGTCGGCAACAGCTTGCCTCAGGAATCGGGAATGTCAGGACACAATTTTGCGAATACTGTAGACTCAGGTTTTGGGTTCTCGCCGTTTTCTCAAATAAGTCAAGACACATTTTCTGCATGTCAAAATGTCAATGTTGCCGGTGCAAATTCACTGCCGAAAAGCACTGAGGACCATGTTTCAGACACCAGTGCATTGTTATTACAGTTAATGCAACAAATGGGACAAAAGCTACAAAAGTTAGACACAACACTTGAACAAAATCAGAAACAAATGGGACAAAATCTTAAAAAGTTAGACACAGTGGAACAAAATCTTAAAAAGTTAGACACAATGGAACAACACCAGAGACAAACACAGCAACAGCTTCAAAAGTTAGACTCATTGGAACAAACTCTTGAACAAACGCGTGAAGATTTAACTACTGAGTTACATAACATTGAATCGAAATGTCAAAAAGTCTGTAATGACGTAAAAACACAAATTTGTGAGCATTTTCAACCTATTTTTTCGCGGCATGAAAATGCATTACAGAATCACGAAGCAGCCATAAAAGAGCTGCAAACCATTGTTCATGAAAATCATGAGACCTTGTGGGCTAAATTTGACTCAGTTGCATCTACCGATTCGGTTACGCAACTTGCAAAAGCTCAGGAAAACTTAAAGGACAAAGTAGATACTCTGAAACTTGGTTCAGAAAAACACGCTGAGGAAATAACTACACTATCGGAGAAAGTAGCCGAACTTTCGGATCAATTCACTAACTTATCTACAAAGGTAGATGATGATCTGAATGACACAAGACCCGTAGCCTTCACTGACACAGAAGAGTATGAACAAATAAGAAAATTCAAACAAAATCAAAATCAAATCAATACACAGTACAAAAGAGAAATCCGGGAAGTACAAGATCAGTTGGCACAAGTAGTACAAGAATTACGCATTTCAGAGGACACTCGCGCTCCAACACGGGGAGAGGGACTTAGAAACACGGAAAAGCTGCAAAATAATAACACAGGGCATTTCGGAAGTAATGAAAGAAATTGGGAATGTGCACCGAATTTTGAGATGGAACGGCCGACACGACCTAACAATGACCGATATGCGACTCGCCGACATGATGATTTTGACTATAAGCTGTTCATTACTACACGTAAATTCAAAACATTTAAGAATTCTGGCAACGACATTCATCCACAAGCATGGCTCCATCAATTCTCTCATTGTTTTCCTCCCAACTGGTCATTGGAGCACAGATTAGAATTTATGTGTGGCTACTTAGAGAATGAACCAGCTGTAAGAATGCGATCGGTCATTCACGATTGCCACAGTGAAGGAGAATTTTACCATGCCTTCCTCTCAGCATATTGGTCTCAAGCCACACAAGACCGCGTAAAACATGGCATCGTAATGATGAAACATTTCGAACAATCTGAATTTTCCAGTCTTGTGAAATATTTTGAAGACATGTTGCACAAGAATCAGTACCTGTCAAACCCATACAGCCCCTCAGAACTCATCCGCATTTGCTTAATCAAATTACCTGAACATTTACGACACATTATTTTGGCAGGGCGTTGCAAAGACGACATTGAAGCATTTCAGGGACTGTTACAAGAATTAGAAATTGACACTGACAATCGCGGAACGCGAAACCAGGAACACAACAATTACAGGTCACATCCGTCGCAAATCCGCGATGAAAGAAGTAATAACTGGACACGACAATTCTATTCTTACAACGTAAATCGTGACCAAAATAGACACCACCCGTATGACAACCGCTGGCAGAGTAGTAATAATTACAGGGAAAGATCACCTCGCCGCAGTAATGACTATCACAGAGACAATCAGAGAAACAGACAATATGGGAACCAAAATAATTATTATCAAGGGAGACAGAATAACTTCAGACGCAACGGTCCACCACGCAATTACGATTCCGGGAGAAATTCTCCACCACATGACCGACAAACAAGAAACTATGTCAACTACCGACATAACGACAGACCTGAATTCCATCAGAACTGGCGAGCTTTAAACAGAGCTGGGCCCTCTGGGCAAGGCGAATTTGTGGAAGTTAGGCCTCCTAATCCCAGTAACGGCGCGCGCCAACAAAGAAACAGACAATGACTCACACCGCAGGCAGCCGCGTGCGCCCGCTGGCTCAGGGAAAAATAACATTGACGCTAACCTTGAGCAAAATTCCAGTATTCTTTACCGACGTATACCACATGATAATTGCGTTAAAGTTGAAACTCTGCGTGCTAGTAAGAGTAAAGGGCTACACCACATTTCAAATGTAAAACCATTTATTGGGAGATAATCTGCTTTTTAACTTTGTCTTTGCCATAAAACGTTTCGCTTCACATTTCTAGTATGCTTTGTCAGACTTAAGAAACTGTTACCATGCAACAATGTTTGAAGTTAAATATCCAGTCAAGAACCAAGAGAACTTATTCAAACAGAAATTGCGAATGCATTGTTATTGCGAACAGACGACACAGTGTTGTTATTTATACATTCCTCCTTGTTAGTTGCACGATTACGTAACGAATATTAGGCTTACATACTTAGAACATATACCAGCACTGCTAATGAAATTTTCATGCAACATTTTGGTTTGCTTGAGAGTGGATTCTGGACTTGAGGTGCTTTCTGTGAAATGCCAGATGACACAGTGGTTAGTTTATGTGACAGCTACACGATTTTATCACGACGCTGCTAATGCATGACAATTTACAATGTTGCTTTTGCGGTGTATCTGTCTTATATCTGCACAGTTTTTTCTGAATTCTTCTATAAAGTGAGACATGTTTTAGTGGTGACTTTTGTGCTATTGCTACAAGGAGACAGCCTTTTCCGTAGGACAACAATACGTTACAGCACAGTAATTTCTTCATCACAACAATAAGCGTAGTAACTAAGTTATCTATACGCAAAGCATTTCACTTTTGTGTATCATGAGGTAAGTACATTGACTTCTGCAGAACTTAGCTTTCGGAGGACAATAACTACGACACTTCCCAGAGATTATCTTACAACAATATGCACATTTAGCGCTACAGGACACGCATTTCAGTGATTAATTTTGTACTTAAAACATTTATTTTTAAAGATTTTTGAATTACAAAGAAAGTTTTCAGTGATACATTTCATTCCATTGCTGTAATCTGTAACACCTGAGGGTATAATTACATTAATCCTCAGGAGGGTACATGCCTACTTTGTGTACCATGTGTGTGGCAACCACAAGGAACCCTAGCTAATATGGTATTTGCTTATACAACTTTACACATCGGTACCATATTTCTCTAACACACAAATTACACAGCTATCTGATCATTTAACTGAGAGATAAACATTTTTTTTCTACGTCAGTGACAGATGTTTACTTAATTACACAGCTGGATAACTTCACACTTATGAAACTGTATTTTGTCTGTACTTTGTAAACTGTTCATTTTTTTTTTTGGAACCATTGTGATACTATGAGAGCTTTGAATGATGTATTTGGTATGGATTCATGATTTTTAAAGTACGTTTGAGGCAGCTGACACTTTTGACATGAGCAGAGAATTTTTTTAGGCTTGGAAATTATTGGAGGAAGTTACGACGATTTTGAGATTTGACTGAAGTGTTATGATATTATTACGACGACGATGTGTATTATGTTGTTGAGGAATGTTTATTATGCTACGTATTTCTCACGATGAAATATTGAAGAAGTGTCGACGAATATGTATATGTATAATGAGGTAAGGAATAATGAGTAGTGTTTAGGGACTCTGATTTATGAAAAGGATGTTGGAAACCAAGAATCGTACTTTAAGAGTTATGACATGTGTGAATCATGTGTGAATGTATCACAATGCCACTGAACATTTTTTGGACACTGTTATATTCATAGGATTTTGTTTCTACAGATTTGTAACGCAAATTCTTGACCTGTGAAATATTTTTATATGCGACTGTCTCTGTAGCGGAAACTGCTGTCGTAAATATTTCCGTAAGAAAGTTAACGGACCACCTACACATAATGCGTCGTGGGCACCCAGCTGTGTCAGACGCCTGGAGAAAAAGCCATTAGCGCGTGCCTTTCAGAGCACAGGAAAACACCTGGAGAACAAGCCATTAGGGTGTGCCTTTCATCGCTAATGCGACACGGTCGAACTTGAAAACATATGATTACACTAGCTCTTAATTTACGATATTTACTGAAATGCCTAATAAAATGACAAGAAATATTCGTACATCTGCACACCTGATTATGACAAGTGTCTTTCTATGAGAGTTGAGAGCTACTGACTTACGAAATGCCACATGACTATTGAATGATGTTTTTATGCTTTGGTTTGCGTAATTGCTTATTTCACTTGATATCTGGTTTCCAGCTGTGTTGCAGCATTGCTTTTATAAAATGAAATGCATTTGCTAATGTGAACACTTTCTGTCAACAGATCTATTAAATAATTATTTTATGATCCACATTCTTTAAAAAAGGAGCACTTGGAAAGGAAAGAACAATAAGAAGGAACTAGTAACTGCATTCATAATTTTCTTTTCAAGTAATTGGTAACTTTTTGGTAGAATAACTTCTTGTGGTGCACCACTTTAATTACACAGACATTAAGATGTGAATATACATTTCCCTTATCTGCATTGTTGTTTTTACTGTAATATTTTTTCTTCTTGAGCTATGTCATGTTTAGATATAAGCTGCTGTTTGCCAGGCATAGTGCTACTGAACTTTAATTTGTGTTACTCTGCTAAGCCAATTTTACTACTCATTGATTTTTCATGTTGCTGCACATTGGCTCATATTAGTTGTAATTTTGCATTTTATCTGTTAATTTAGATTTATGGTAGCTTGCTTTGCAATTTTCCAATTTTTTGGTAATTGCTGTTTATATTAATTGTTATGTGATGCTGCATTGCCTCGTCCCTTAGTTTAGCATCTGAGCTCAGTAGATTTAAGTTAGCTTAAGAGGGGGTAGACTATATAAGAAACTGACTATGGAGAATAGGTAAAGAAATGCATTGAGAAAACAGGTATAGGTAGGATTTTCTTGGAAATAAATGTTGAGGTAAGAAATGTGTGAACATATAAATACAGAAAGCATGCTTGGATAGGATTTTTTTTGGTGGAAACAAAGGATGAAATAAGAGGAAAGATATATGAAGTTTTGGGTTGGACTGCAGTACCAAATGTTACACTGAAAACGAACCCTGTCCTTTCCTATTGGTGTTATCCCACTGTGTGTTTGTGTACCCTTGAGTATTTGTTTTCTTCCTGTCTCTGTGTACTGTTTCATAGAATTTTTTTTTCTCTTCTAATACTAAGCTATATTCACTATGAGGAGGAATACTGTTATCCTCAAATATAAGTTGCATTAATAATATGTTATTTTCTTTGTAAAGTTGTTTACAATTCTGTTCTGTTTCAATGTTCATGTGTGAAATTAATGTTTCGAAAACTATTCTCATTATTTTATGTATGTACTTATGTCACTATTTTTGTAACACTGATGTATATGTTTATTTCTATTCTTTTGTAAAGCCCCTATTACTACAAATGTTATCTGTATTATTATGTTTTTAATGATGTATTTTGTACCTTTGTAATTGTATTCTTATGTTATAAAATTGTAATTGTCACCAGTTCATGACATTATTAACTTGTAAGTTACATTTCACTGCACACGTTTCTGTTGGTCATAGTATATGGACAATATGTGAGAAGTAGGGACTGTTAGTGTTTGCAAGTGTGTTAACAATTCAGCAAGGGACTGGATAACAGCATTGCTGGTTCTAAGGACAATTCCAAAAACTTTGTGAGTGCACAAGTGGTGGTTTATGGACTTGCTATATTCTCCGCAAGACTCTTCAGTGGTGATTGTGCACCTGCACAGTCACAACAGATGGCTGCTGGCTATCTCTTCAAGGACTACAGTGGGTCTACATCTTTGATGATCCACCAATACCATTATTTCTACAAGGACTGCAGTGGGTCTGCACCTCTGGTGGCCCACCAGTACCGTAATCTCTACCAGGACTACAGTGGGTCTGCTCTGTGATGACCTAACTACCAATATTCTTCAAAATTTCGACTGACTCTGCTGTGGGTTTGCTCTGTTGTGGCCCATTACCTGTATGCATATCAAGAGTCAGCACTGTCTTTCCATTGGAAGAACAACACTACTTCTTCAAGACTGCATGGAAATCCACTACTTCCGTGTGCATTTTCTTTTACTGCTCAGACTTTGAGAAAAAACACTGCTATTCTACTGTTATGTACGATTAGGACTGTCTTTATGGACTGTGAGAAAATTTTAGCTTTTGACCAACATTGTATCAATAAGTGTGTGCATTTGATATGTTTGTTATTGTAATTATGAAAAATTTTATCAAATCATTATTGGCCACTGCCCAAAAAAAATTTTGTAAAATTTTTTGTGAGGAGCATGGGGGCTATGTAAGTAGGCTGTTTATGTTTTCTTATTGGCAACGTTACGTAGCGCTCAATATGAAAATCACTGGCTGTGCTGTGTGCAGTCTGTGGCTGCTTTGCATTGTTGTAATACTCGCCATTGTAGTGTTAGGCAGCTGGCTGTGAACAGCGCGTAGCGTTGCGCAGTTGGAGGTGAGCCGCCAGCAGTGGTGGATGTGGGGAGAGAGATGGCGGAGATTTGTAATTTGTCATGAACTGATATATATATTATGACTTGTGATGATATTAAGGTAAATACATTGTTTGTTCTCTATTAATATCTTTCATTTGCTAACTATCCCTATCAGTAGTTAGTGCCTTCAGTAGTTTGAATCTTTTATTTAGCTGGCAGTAGTGGCGCTCGCTGTATTGCAGTAGCTTGAGCAGCGAAGATTTTTGTGAGGTAAGTGATTTGTGAAAGGTATAGATTAATGTTAGTCAGGGCCCATTCTTTTGTACGAATTATTGAAAGTCAGATTGCGTTGCGCTAACAAAATATTGTGTGTCAGGTTAAGCACAGTCATGTATAATTGTTCAAAGGGGACGTTTCAAGATGTTGACTCTGAAATTATTGGTATATCTGAACACTTCTTAAATAAGGAGATAATTCAGAGGCTTCCTTTACCAGGATACAGGTTGGCTGGCAGCTTTTCTAGGAGATCTTTGCGGTGTGGGGGAGTAGCCATGTATGTGAAAAACGGCATCCCATTTGAGTCAATAGATGTTTCAAAGTACTGCACTGAAAAGTGTTTGAATGTTGTGCAGGTGTGGTTAAATTTAATGGAGCTAAACTTCTAACTGTTGTTATTTCTAGATCCCCAGACTCCGATTTCACAACACTTTTTCTAAAGCTAGAGGAGGTTCTTGGTTCACTTTATAGGAAATACAAAAAGTTAATTATATGTGGTGACTTCAACATTAATTGCATAAGTGATTGTACAAGGAAAAGGATGCTGGTAGATCTCCTTAATTCATATAATCTTATGCAAACCGTATTCTTTCCAACGAGAGTGCAAGGGAACAGTAGAACAACCATAGACAAAATTTTTGTTCATTCCTCATTACTAGAAGGGCATTCTGTTAGCAAAAAGGTGAATGGACTTTCAGATCATGACGCACAAATTTTAACTCTAAAAGATTTCTGTGCTGCAACACATGTTAGATATAGTTATCAACTGTTTAGGAAAGCTGATTCAGTTGCTGTAGAGACCTTTGTAAACCTTATCAAAGAACAAGAGTGGCAAGATGTTTATAGCGCTGATACAGTAGATGATAAATATAATGCTTTTCTCAAGACTTTTCTCGTGCTCTTTGAAAGTTGCTTTCCGTTAGAACGTTCAAAACAGGGTACTAGCACAAACAGGCAGCCTGGGTGGCTGACTAGAGGCATAAGAATATCTTGTAGAACAAAGTGGCAATTATATCAAAACGTTAGAAACAGGCAAGATGTAAATGCAGCAGTCCATTACAAAGAGTATTTTGAGGTGCTTAAAAATGTTATTAGGAAGGCAAAAAGTATGTGGTATGCAGATAGAAAAGCTAAGTCTCAGGATAAAATTAAAACCATATAGTCAGTCGTAAAGGAAGTGGCTAGTCTGCAGAGACAGTTCGAAGATATAGAATCAGTGCGTAGTGGGAATGTCCGTGTTACTGATAAGTCGCATATATGTACAATATTTAATAATTACTTTCTGAATATAGCAGGTGAACTAAATAGAAACCTTGTCCCAACAGGGAATCATATACCGCTCTTAGAAAAAAGTGTTTCGAGTCTGTTACCTGTTATGCTCCTCCATGATATTGACAAGAGGGAGATTGGGTTAATAATCAAATCACTAAAGACCAAGAATTCTCCTGGATATGACGGGGTATCTAGCAGAATACTGAAGTATTGTTCTATGTATGTCAGCCCAGTACTTAGCCATATCTGTAACTTTTCCTTTCGGAGTGGTCGGTTTCCTGGCCGATTAAAGTACTCGGTAGTGAAGCCGCTTTATAAAAAGGGAGACAGGGATAATGTTGACAATTTTAGACCAATTTCTATGCCATCGGTGTTTGCTAAAGTTATCGAGAAGGTTGTATATACAAGGTTACTGGAGCATTTAAATTCACATAATTTGCTGTCAAATGTACAGTTTGGTTTTAGAAATGGTTTAACAACTGAAAATGCTATATATTATCTTTTCTCTGTGAGGTTTTGGGTGGATTAAATAAACGGTTGCGAACGCTAGGTGTTTTCTTTGATTTAACCAAGGCTTTTGACTGTGTTGACCACAAAATATTACTGCAGAAGGTGGACCATTATGGAGTAAGGGGAGTAGCTTACAATTGGTTCGCCTCTTACTTTAAGAGCAGAAAGCAGAAGGTAATTCTCCGCAATATTGAGAGTGGTAGTGATGCTCAGTCCCAATGGGGCACTGTTAAGTGGGGCGTTCCCCAAGGATCGGTGCTGGGGCCGCTGCTGTTTCTTATTTATGTAAATGATATGCCTTCAAGTATTGCAGGTGATTCAAAAATATTTCTGTTTGCTGATGACACCAGCTTGGTAGTGAAGGATCTTGTGTGTAATATTGAAACAGTATCAAATAACGTAGTTCATGAAATAAGTTCGTGGCTTGTGGAAAATAATTTGATGCTAAATCACAGTAAGACTCAGTTTTTACAGTTTCTAACTCACAATTCAACAAGAACCGATATTTTGATCAGACAGAATGGGCATATTATAAGCGAGACGGAACAGTTGAAGTTCCTAGGCGTTCGGATAGATAGTAAGCTGTTGTGGAAAGCCCATGTCCAGGATCTTGTTCAGAAACTAAATGCTGCTTTATTTACCATTAGAACAGTATCTGAAATAAGTGACAGTTCAACACGAAAAGTAGTCTACTTCGCATATTTTCAATCGCTTATGTCGTACGGTATTATTTTTTGGGGTAATTCTTCTGATTCAAAAAGGGTATTTTTGGCTCAAAAACGAGCTGTTCGAGCTATATGTGGTGTAAGTTCGAGAACTTCTCGTCGACCCCTTTTCAATAGTCTGGGAATTTTGACATTGCCCTCACAGTATATATTTTCCTTAATGTCGTTTCTTGTTAGCAATATTAGCCTATTCCCAAGAGTTAGCAGCTTTCACTCAGTTAATACTAGGCAGACATCAAATCTGCATGTGTAATGCACTTCCTTGACTCTTGCAGAAAGGAGTGCAGTATTCTGCTGCATCCATTTTCAATAAGCTACCACAAGAACTCAAAAATCTTAGCAGTAGCCCAAACCCTTTTAAGTCCAAACTGAAGAGTTTCCTCATGGCTCACTCCTTCTATTCTGTCGAGGAGCTCCTGGACGAGCTGAAAAATTAAGCAAATGCCAGTGTTATATTGTTGATTTTCTTTATTTAAACTTACGACTTGTCGCCTGAATATGTTTTTTATATTTCATTTTATCTGTTCCTACTATCGTGTTATAATTTCATGTATTGACTCGTTCCATGACCATGGAGACTTCTCCTTAATTTGGTCCCACGGAACAATAAATAAATAAATAAATAAATAAAAAGAAAGGAAAACACTGGGACACGATTGAAAGCATCCAGGCGCATGTTACATGAGCTCTAAGGGACATTCCGGAAAAGGCATTCCAGGATGCCTTCCAGACATGAAAACACCGCCTCCGCGTATCGACGCAAGAGGGGGCTATTTTGAAAAATTTTTATTATTTGTACGAATATATTCAATAAATTATTTTTTATGAATTTGGTTGCATTATATTTGAATGCACCTTGTATGCACAAGAACCAAGAGATAATAAGGAGAGATTAAGGAAGACCAATAACTGAATGGTCAGATTCAAAAGGATGTGAGGCATGGATATAGTTTTCAGTATGCGAAGGAGTGCCAATAAAAATCCGAACTTTTTTTTGGAACTTATTTATTCACATTTTAAGCACAAACCATCGATCCCCTTGAAAGCATTCTCCTCTTGCAGTAATACACTGGTTTAATCTTCTATTCCATTTCCCAATACATTGTTTAAATTCATCTAATGTGATGCTTGACAGCGTCTCCGTCCCTTTTGTTCTTCACATCAGCAAAACGCTTCCCTTTCATGTCGATTTTCATTCTGGCAAACAAACAGAAGTTGCACGGTGCATGATCGGCTCAGTATGTGGATGAGGAACAAGGGTCATGCCATTTTTGATCAAGAATTGTCATACAGAAAGGGGCGTATGATTAGCGGCATTGTCATGATGGAAAAACCAGTCACTCGACTAATATAAATCAGGACACTTCCGCCCCACACTGTTGCGCAATCTTTTGAATACTTCCGAGTAGAAAGCCTGGATAACTGTCTGGCACTGTGCAACAAACTCTGAACTGACGACTCGTCTCACATCGAAAAAATAAATCAGCATTGTTTTAATGTTTGATTTCACTTGTTGGGGCGAGACGAAACTGAAGTCTACCACTGACTTTATTCTTCCTTTGATTAATGATCGTAAACGTAGCAGCAAGTTTCTTCACCTACGATAATTTTTGGAAAAAAAGTTTAGATAACTTCGTTTTTTTCTTTTTTTTTCAAAAGCACAGCATGTTTCCACGTGACATTCTTTTTTGTTCAGTAGTCAGTAGTTGTGGCAACTATTAGCAGCCAACTTTTTTCATTCTCAAATCTTCTGTCCCAATTCGCTGCACTGAAGTCCGGACAGCTCCACAAATTCTTCGTCGATCTTCATTGATGACTGTGCGAATGTTTGCAACATTTCCACGTGTCTGGGCTGTGGAAGGACGACCAGAACGAGGATTGCAATCAACTGCATTTCACCATTTTTAAACAATAAAACCCGTCAAAAAGTTGTGCTTTGCTCATAGCATCACCATATACGCCGTTTTCAACATTTAAACAGCTTCTGTTGCACTTTTCTCAGTGCAAAAAGCAGAATTTCCCTCCCCCCTCCCCTCCCCCCCTCCCGCACGCTGCTCACAAAAATCAGCCGTTGTAGAAACGGCAATCACACAAAGCTGTTGTCACTATAAACTCGGCAGAAACTAGACATAACCTTCTTCAGCCATGGCACACGGCTTACTGACTCTGGAATGTTCACTCTATGCACTCGTAGCGGCAACATGCACTCGTAGCGGCAAGATGCAGTACTACGAAAGCTCTGCCAACCAAAAAATTAGTTCAGTTTCTTTTAGGTACCCCGTCGTATGTATTGAAAAAGCAGTAATGGAAACTAAGGAAAGGTTCAAGACGCGATTAAAATCCAAGGTGAAACGGTAACAATGATAACGTTCGTTGATGAGATAGCTATCCTTGGTGAAAGTGGTGAAGACTTACAGGATGTGTTAAATGGAATGGTCGGTCTAATGAGTACAGACTGGGTTGAGAGTAAACCGAGGAAAGGTGATCGTAATAAGGAGTAGCAGAAATTGGGTGAGGAAGAAACTTAGACACAAAAATTTGTGACAACGAAGTAGACAGAGTTAAGGAATTCTGTTACCATAAAAACAAAATTACACAATATGATTGAAGTGAAATGGATGTGGAAATCAGACTAGCACAGGTAAAAAGAGGAATATTGGACAAGATAAATCTACTTGTGTCAAATATCGACGTTATTCTATGAAATTTGGGAGAATGTTTATTTGGAGCAGAGCATAATATAGAAGTCACTCACGGATTGTGAGAAGACCGGGAAAGGAGAGTACCAAATTAGATATGTGTTAAGACACCAAGGAATAACTTCCATTGAAACGGAGGGAGCTGTAGAGGGAAGAAAATCTACAGGAGGACAGAGATTGGAATACATACAAGTAATTGAGGGTGGAAGTGGTGTGCTGAGTGAAGAGGTTGGTACAGGAGTTTGTCAAAATAGAAAAATAGTACTCCCGTTTGAGACTGAATGATTAGATTTCTCCCCTTCAGCTTAGGCATATTGAACACTGGCGTACTGAGACCATCTGTGGTTAGCGTCCCTGTGTGTGTTACAGTATTCCTTGTGGGATCTCGCCTGTGCCTTTATTTTGGTTCGTCAGTTGTTGTTGGCCCCAGTCATGTAACTTTACGTAATATCACTCAGAGGGAAACATCATCAACTCGACGTCATATTTTATGGAGAAAAAGGTACACCTTCATGATATCAGCCTAAGCGACCGATCCCGCACGGAAATTGGGGCCACAGTTCTGATGATACACAGTTATGACCTTCACTTTTTTAACTTTGCGCACAGCGGTTGTCTGCCACTCGCTCCTCCCCACTGCAGCCTCTTAATGACCGAGAGCAAAAGATTATACATCAGAATGACAACCAGGGCAGTCTTAATTGCAATACGTTAAAGGCGAGGGAAGAGAAGGGGGAGGCGGAAACATCTGCACAAAGTGTTTTGAAATTCTGTTCGAGAAAAGAATCTTATTTTCCTATTTGAAAAGTAGGTATGTAGTACAATGAGGTGACAAAACTCGTGAGATATCTCCCACTATCGTGTCCGACCTCCTTTTTCCAGGAGTAGTGGAGCAACTCGAAGTGACACGAACTCAACAAGTCGCTGAAAGTCCCTAGCAGAAACATTGAACCATGCTGCCTCTATAGCCATCCATAATTACGAAATCATTGCCGGTGCAGGATTCAGTACACGAACCGACCTCTCGAAAATGTTCCATAAATGTTCTACCGGATTCATGTTGGGCGATCTGGTTGGCCAAATCTTTCGTTCTAATTGTCCAGAATACACTTCCAACCAATCACGAACAATTGTGGCCCGATGAAATTCTAGCGTCGTTTGGGAACGTGAAATCCATTAAGGGCTGCAAATTGTCTCTAAGTAGGCGAACATAACCATTTACAGTCCATGGACCAAAGGGCCCAATTTATAAGCAGGCTGTTTAGGTTTTTATGTTGGTAACGCCACGTAGCGCTCTGTATGAAAATCACTGACTGTGCTGTGTGCAGTCTGTGGCTGGTTGGCATTGTTGAAATATTCGCTACTGTAGCCGTGGGCGGTTGGATGTGAACAACGCATAGCGTTGCGCAGTTGGAGGTGAGCCGCCAGCAGTGGTGGATGTGGGGAGAGAGATGGCAGAATTTTAAGAGCGGACGATCTGGACGTGTGTCCGCCAGAAAGAGCAAATTTGTAATACTAGATGTGGTGTCACCGCCAGACACCACACTTGCTAGGTGGTAGTCTTTAAATCGGCCGCGGTCCGTTAGTATACGTCGGACCCGCGTGTCGCCACTATCAGTGATTGCAGACCGAGCGCCGCCACACGGCAGGTCTAGAGACACTTCCTAGCACTCGCCCCAGTTGTACAGCCGACTTTGCTAGCGATGGTTCACTGACAAATTACGTTCTCATTTGCCGAGACGATAGTTAGCATAGCCTTCAGCTACGTCATTTGCTACGACCTAGCAAGGCGCCATTATCATTTGATATTTATCTTGTGATGCATGTACCGTCAGACCGATGTTCACCAATTATGGATTAAAGTTAAGTATTCCAGAAGCTACGTACTTTTTTTTTTTTACTAGACTCAACTCCTTTAACTGTTCCAGACCTCACGCCAGCCTGCGTGAGCTTAAACGCGTGCATTTCGGCTATCTCATAGTGGTTTGGCTGTCTTGCCAAGTCACACTAGATATCATGAACTGATATATGTATTATGACTTTAGAACACTATTAAGGTAAATACATTGTTTGTTCTCTATCAAAATTTTTCATTTGCTAACTATGACTATCAGTAGTTGGTGCCTTCAGTAGTTAGAATCTTTTGTTCAGCTGGCAGTATTGGCGCACGCTGTATTGCAGTAGTTTTAGTAACGAAGATTTTTGTGAGGTAAGTGATTCATGAATAGTATAGGTTATTGTTAGTCAGGGCCATTCTTTTCTAGGGATTTTTGAAAGTCAGGTTGCGTTGCGCTAAAAATATTGTGTGTCAGTTTAAGCACAGTCATTTATAAGATTAAAAACAGCCGACCAGTTGCAAAGGATAAAGTAATCTTTACCTAGGTTTCGATAGATTTAAATCTATCTTCTTCAGAAGGCGGCAGTATTACATTAACATGGAGTGATATCTTATTACGTGGAACCGTTGCTGTTGCCCAGCTATGGTCAAAATACAGTCATTTACAATTTTTCTAAGGGGACGTTTCAAATTCCATGTAAACACCATCCACACCATTATGGAACCGTCACCAGCTAGCACAGTGCCTTGTTGACATCTTGGGTCCATGGCTTTGTGGTGTCTGAGCCACACTGGAACCCTACTGTCAGCTCTTGCCATCAGAAATCGGGACTCATCTGACCAGGCGATGGTTTTCCAGTAGTTCGAGGTCCAACCGATATGGACACAGGTCCGGGAGAAGCGCTACAGGTGATGCTGTGCTGATTGCAAAGGCACTCGCATAGTCCATTAACGCCAAATTTCGCCGCACTGTCCTAATGGGTCCGTTAGTCGTTCGTCCCACACTAACTTCAGCTTTATTTCCCGCAGTGTTGCTTGTCTGTTAGGACTGAGAACTCTACGTAAACGTTGCTGCTCTCTGTCCTTAAGTGAAGGTCATCGGCCACTGCGTTGCCGCGTGATACGCCCGCTAAACCCACCAGGCAGAACAGACAATTAAGATTGTGGAAAGGGTCAAATAAGGTTGGGGTCAGTTTCGCCTTCTAATTGTAATTTATCGTAATTTAATAACACTTTTACAACCAAAGTGGCACACAGCCTGACCTTTACCGAATGCAACTCTTTCACAGCTGAAGGCTTCCAAACAAGAAATCTTAACAAATCAACAAGATAAAAATCCAATTAAGACAGCAATAAAATAATTAAAAAAAACATCACAGCAAAGTAGATAGGTGCAATATCAAAGGCTGAAGGCCAAAATTAAGTTTCAAAATTTTAGAATATATTACCGTAGACTTTTAATGGCAGAAGGACAGAATGTTTAAAAACGAGCAATCTTATAAACCAACTAGATAAAAATGCAATTAAAAGGCAAATAAAGAAAATAAAAAAAAACATATCACAGCTAAGTGGAAAGCCTTAAGGCAAAGCAGATAGAACAAACATATGCAAGGTACAATACCAATGGTTGAAGGCCACAATTAAGTTTCAAAATTTTAAAATATGTTACCCCGGCCGCAATATTTAAGCTTGAAAGATAAATTTAAAAATAATTTTGCAAAATTAAAAGATAAATTTAAAAACAATTTTGCAAAATTTTAAGAAAAAATAACCATAACCCTTAAATTTTAAGCAGCTAAAAACAGATAATTAAACAGCGGTGGTACTCAGAAGCTTCCAGGGTGGTCGGTCTGCCATCGTTCACTTACACGAGACAGGTGGTGAGTCCAACTACACTTGATCCGTCGGAACCCAACCTGGGGACAGCCACGGACCGACCGAAACGACGACTTGCTTCCCATCAATCAGTACATGAGCACACAAACAGAAAAGGTTACAAACGTGATAATCCACAATGGAGCATGTATTAGCTGTCAAAATTACACACCATGTTGGACAGCGACAACAGGTGAGGAAAGGACGCTGCCTGGAATTCCGTTACTGGCCAGGACCAGGTAACCGGAACACTAACGACCACTGGGCAGAAAAATTCCTCTGGTACACTTAAATTTGAAACACGGTAATATAGTTAACTTCCCCCAAAAGAACACTGCCTGAATTTACGTCAGTGTCCAGGGCAGGTAACCAGAACACTAACGGCCACAAGGCAGAAAATTCACACTGGTGCACTCGAATTGTAGTCGACCAAAATATTTAATTGCAGCGCATGGCGGCTAAATTTCAGCAGTAGAAATACTCGGTGTTGTTCACAGGAAAACCTCCCCAACAGCAAACCACCGACACGAACCACCACAACATGAAAGGACATTGCTTGGGTGGTTGAAACCACTATTCAACTTTGACGTCCTGGGTCGGTGAACCACGAAGCTTGTGGCGATCGGAGAGCTGCACACACCCTCCGACACTGCGCAGGAGCTGCCAACGGACCCAACCGACTTCTTGGCGCGGAGGTAACTCCCCTCGTCCGCAACAACCGACCGACTGCCTCCAGACCCCCTAACCGGAAACTACATGCACCAACCCAAAGATGGTATACGGCGCAAATAGCGAAACACATCACTGCTGCCACACATAGAAGGGAGAAGAACCACGACGTAACCGCAACAAGGGCGGGAAATCAAACACAGATACACAGCGAAGTTCACGAAAACGCATAGCTGGGAGTGAACATGGCTCATCGCGGTGAGAGGTAATGCCTGTAATTTGATATTCTCGACACACTCTTGACACTATGGATCTCGGAACACTGGATTCCCTAATAATTTCCGAAATGGTATGTCCCATGCGTCTAGCTCCAACTACCATACCACGTTCAGACTCTTAATTGCCGTCGTGCGGCAATAATCGCGTCGAAAACCTTTTCAGATGAATCACCTGGGAGCAAATGCAGCTCCGCCAGTGTATTGCCCTCTTATACCTCACGTACGCTATACGAAGCCATCTGTATGTGTGCATATGGCTATTCCATGACCTTCAGTGCATGAGTATGTAACTTGTCACCCTTGCGCACAGATGCGTTCAATTTCATTCTAACAGTATTCTCGTATTTTTATCCTGCTGATATGAAGGGCTTATTTCAATAGTAGTACAAGTCCATTTTTGTTCATTTAGAGGTACAGAGTCCCAAAGTCAAATGAGCGCTGAAAAATCTGCAGTTGAGGTACCAGAAATATTCAAGCATATGGCTTCTTGCTAGAGATGAACTTTTCTTTCTGTTTGTTTGGATCATTAATTTCAGAAGCATTATAATCGGAAAAGTGGACGTAATGGACTTGTACCAATATTGAAATTAGCCCTTCATATACACACGCCTTAAAATTAAATTGAATAAACCGAAGCAACTGAAGAATTACGATGAAATTGAGTTAATGGTTTTCAATTCACAATTTAATGGTGCCAATCAGGTTGAAGAACATTGCATCTCCTGCAAACGTTCTTCACTTTTAACAGCGCCAGAGTTAAAATCTAATTCAAACAGCGCACAAAGCGGTGTTAAAAATTGAACAGCACCACGCTACCTCTTTAGTTACACACTCCTTCGTTTCATTCGTTTACATTGGATCAGTGAATCGCAAGATGAAAATGTTTCAACCAAAGTCTACTTATAGATTAGAAGTCGCACACTGTGACACAGTAAACAAAGCCTGTTACAATCGTCAAATCGTATCTCAAAAAACTCTTACTCCACTTCTCCCTCGGGCGTTAGGCGTCTCCTTCGGGGTAGAGTAAGTGACGACCGGTCCGCGAACATGTTGAATGGTTATACAGGGTGTTTCAGAAGTGGTGGTCAATATTCGGGGATATAACAGGAATGATCATCCGAAACAAAAAAGTCAAGTAAACATGGCGTCTAAAACGCATACCTTAATACCTATGAGCAATTCTTGATCTTCGATACTGTGAAACAAATCTCTTCTGCTGCAAGCTCTTTGCTTTCCATATTTTAGG